>NC_056741.1:1599562598-1599768068 GCF_019279795.1 Protopterus annectens | reverse complement strand
GGGGGCAAATTGTGCAACACATACTAATGGCTTACTAACAACTTCAGCTAAGAAGGTCATAGGATGGTTAAAATATGCTGATTTACTTACAAAGAAGAACCTTTAATGAATTACTATGATTAATTTCTATTTACCAGGATTTCATTTAAATACATTCCTAACAATGAATGTGTGACAGACTATTTCAATGTGGAACTTTGAGGAACTTCGAGGAACATGAACTGTTTTAGACCCCAAATGAGGTACATTCCTCATAATGACGTACACTTGACAGGTATGATTGCCGCTTTCGCACCGACGGTTGCACACAGTACCTAAGTTGGCCGCATCGTCGGCGGCGGTGTGTACCTCCGCACTCATATCCTATGGATATGACACGCACATATCCCGTTACTGTACTGTGGCCTGGCGATCATCCCGACCCACGGATATGTATTGATGCAGGTTGACATTTCCATGGCTGGCGTTCCCTGCTCTGCCCACCCTCCCGGATGATCGGGTTGTCATTCACTATGTTTACTATGTGGAGATTTCGCGTCTTACTTATCTGTAAACTTGCATCCCTGGGTTCCATATTAACCTGTTGTACTTTATATCTGTGTATGTGTACATATATTTCTACGTGTGTAATGATATCTATTTCCATATCTGTGTATGCACATAAGTACATATGTAGTCGACTTGCGGCGAAAGTGGCAGCATACGGCTACGGCGGCTGTAGAACCGGGCGCGGTTGAGGTGTTGGCGTTCCATGCTCTGCTGGCTATTGGGTGTGCAGTGTTTGGGTGGTGCCTTTGTTGGAGTCACACATAGGTCCGCCCATACGGTACACATTACGGGCGGACATGTTTGTGTGGCGTCCATTTCACTGTGTGTGCAGGTAAGGAGGTGTCAGTCCATAGGGCCTACGCTGTCAAAGTATGTGCTATGCGTTCCCTCTTTGCCAGGGCGTAGGCATATTGGCGCCTCCGTCTACCTACTGGGGCTGGCACAGTGTGTTCATGGCGCTGAACGCCTGTGCCTGTGCTTGCCTTGGCAGTTGTGGCGGGCTTGGTGGCCCTACACCATTATGTCCCTGCAGCAGCTGTTTCTGCAGAATCATATTGTGTAGCATACAACATACTATGAATATGTGGGCACATGTGCCTGGAGAGTACTGCAAGGCTCCACCGGATGTATCCAAGCACCGGAACCATGATTTCAACATCCCAAACACACGCGCTATGATTATTCTGGTTTGTGCGTGTGCCTCATTATGGCGTTCTTGCATGTGTGTGTGTGCATTTCTGATGGGTGTCATCATCCACAGCTCCAGTGCATAGCCAGCATCCCCCACAAGGTGACCTTGTGTGATGTCCCCCCTGGCAAATACCTGATACAGCTGTGAGGCATGCCAGATATGGGAGTCGTGGTAGCTTCCAGGGCTGCCAGCACACACATCCATGATAATGCCCTGCGCATTGCACACCGACCTGGCAATTGATGGAGGGGTATCCCTTGCGGTTTATGTAGCGTCTACCCTGCTCCCGGCGGTGACTTGATTTCTATGTGCGTACAGTCTATCGCACCCAGTACCTCCGGTATTGTGCCACACGGTGGAAGTGGCGCATATTGCTAGCCAACTCCTCCTGAGATCTGGGGAAGTTTATATACTCATGGGCATGTCGTAACATGGCATCCAGGAACTGGTGTAGTACCCTGGATGCTGATGCCTGTGAGATACCCATTATATCCCCGGTTGGCCTTTGAAAGGTACCTGTAGCCAGTATTCGCAAGCTCACACATACCTTTGTGTCCACTGGGATGGGCTTCCCTCTGTTGTCTCTTGTTCTCAGGCGTGGCCGGCACAGCTCCACTATTTGCTGTAACGTGTCCCTGTCCACCCTGTAGCGCTCTACTATCTCCAGGTCTTGCAGCCCCTGGTAGGTCACCCTTGGTCTGAACACTCTCCTTCTCCTATGAGGCCTACGGTAGTTGTCGGCACCCTCCTCCGCAACTCCGTCTGTCTCTGACACATACCTATGCATCACGGCCACGGCAGCACCCAACATATACATATTAAAAGTTCCCCGTGTGTTTACACCCTACGGTGCGGCGTTTGGGAAATTGCGCTGTGTGTTGTGTGCATTCACACTTTATACTGTTGTGCTGTATACCCGGTGATGTCATTGGGTGTGTCTGTGCAGCCGTATCTGTGGATTATCTTCGGTGTTTTACCGTTGCAACTGCAACGGTATTGCCTTTAGTGTTACATTACAGTTGCCTGCATTGGCTTAGCTTTGCATCTTACATTACTGTTTCTGCACGTTGCACCTACTATTGCCTGCAGTGCATCCTGCAGGCACATGGCATATGATGCATTTTGTCTGCCGCCGTTATGCTACCTCTGTACTTGGCTGTGCTATTTCGGTTCTTTGCTCTTTGCATTTCTACTACATCCCCTACTATCTTTGCATTCCTATGCCTCCCCTTTCCCGTTTTGCGGGAGTCTGCATGCAGAGTTGTCAGCTGCCGCTGTCTGCCCTTCCTGGATTGATTGGTGTTGATTGCTCATTACGGCTCCAATTACACTGCTTCCGCATTTCTCATATTCTCCCCATTACCTTCCTATATCCGTGGTTGTTGACGGGAGGCCGTCACATGACTGGGTTGGGGAACGTAGTCATCCTCGTGCACATGCATCTGTGCGCGCATTATGTACTCTCAGCGCATCTATTTCCTCACACGCCGGTCCTACTGCTGTGATGTGCATTGTACAGCCCATGTTTGCTGGCCTCCAATGTGCTTCCTCCTACAGTGGCACACCCCTCTGCGATTGACATGTATTCCGTGTAGGCCACTCCTCGGTATACTACCGCTCGCTTGCTCCATCCTTACACCGCCGGTTTTGCGATTCACAATTATCTGCCTCATATGCATGGCATAGACAGCTAATACATGGTTACGGCGCAACACTGCCGCCACTCCTTGACAACCCTTGCGCTGGGGTTGAGGCTTTCCATACATACTATGGTGTGTGGTGGCTGTGCATCTGATGTGTATTATACTGCTCTTTTAGGACATTCTCATAATATTTCATTGTTTTGCACCTTCTGTGCACATATCCGGGGTTCTGCTGTGGTTTCTGCGCATAACATTTATGTCATTATTTACAGTTTGTGCATGTTTTCTTTGGACATTCTCGGTGCCTTTCGCCATTGGCATATTGCACCTGTATGATACCTGACGTTGACAGCCTTCCATTACTCCTTGGTCATGTTTGGGTAAATGTAAACCGTTTTTTTTTGGTTTACATTGCCGTGCCCTTACGCTACGCCTGCCCAACTTCGTGGATCACTATTTGCCTTCATTTGCATGGTGCAATACCGCACACAGTGTGTTTAGCATACCTACGCCGGGGGCGAGGGCGCGCCGGTAGTGCACGTGGGATTGGTTCATACCTGAATCACTCGGTGGCCATATTTGGCTTTATAACGCCGACGCTATGCGGGCGCCTGGCGCAAGGTTCATGAATCCCGGGGTTCATGTACACTGCATAACAAATATTACTTCATATTCCATAGACATTCAATCAAGAAAAATTCATTATGAAATATACATTTTTAAATATATACATTTCATAAATACTTTAATAAAGAAACCATAATAAAAATATATTCTCAAATATTTTCTCTCTGTCTTTTTACAATACTATAATAGCTTTATACTAACTGTATTATTTAAACCTGGTAGTGTGTCTGCCTGTAACCTAGTGATCCATTCATACTCTCTTAGTTGTAAGGTGTTGTTCATATCTCCTCCTCTAATACCTGTAATTATTGTACATATACCTCTAAATTTAAAAGTGTGTGTGACATTGTCCATAATATATAGAGCATTAGTAATTACTCCTTCTAATTTCCGATTTATGCTCCATAATGCGTTCTCTTAACTTCCTAGTTGTCTTACCAACATAAAATGCTGTACAGAATGTACATATTGCAAAATATACTATTTGTGATGTATTGCAGTTAGCTGAACATTTAAAATTATATTTATTTTAGTAATAGGATGTTCAAATTCATTTGTTAAATCGTATATATCTGTACAGCAACTGCAATTATGGCATTTCAGTGTTGCATTTTTATGCTGGTATAAATCTTTCTCAACTTTAAAATCTTTATAACACAGTTTTTGTTTTAATGTTTCCAGATTTCTATATGAGAATCTAGGTTTTAAACCTATTAATTCTTTGATTTCTGGCATTGCTAATAGTATAAGCCAATTTCTTTCTATAATGTCATACACCTCTTTAGTATTTATATTATAAGTAGTTATATATCTAATAAGTTCATTTTTCTCATTGGGTATCTGTACTAATTCTGTCATTCTCCGACTAAAAATAGGTTTATACTTGTCTTTCCTACCTATTCTAACCTCTTCATAAATGGTGTCTATGTAACTTGAGGAGTAACCATTCCTTATAAATTCTTGTTTCAACTCATCCACTTGCAACATAAAATTATCATCTTCTGTATTAAGTTTACTGGCCCTTATTAATTGTGCCTTGATCATTCCATTAAAAGTATGTGGCGCGTGCATACTGTTTCTTCTAACATACCTATTAGCATTAACCTCTTTCTTATAGATCATAGATTCTATTTTATTCATTTTTTTATATAACTGAATGTTGAAAAATACTATACTATCAGATGAAGAGATCATTTTAAACTTTAAAAAATCAGTTGTGGCATTTAAATATTTAATATAATTATGCAGTTCATCATTACTACCATTCCAAGTAAAAAAACAGTCATCTACAAATCTTCAGTAGAATTTAACTTTGTTATTTAAATTATTATAATTGCTTAATACAAAATGCTTCTCCCATTGATATAGTACTAAGTTTGCATAGGTGTTAGCTACTGGGGTCCCCATTGCTACCCCAGTTAGCTGCAAGAATGGTTTATCAAAGATAAAAACGTTTTTTGTTAGTACTATTTTTAGAAGCATACAAATATTTTCTACTTCATTTGTCTGTACATTAATTTCTGTACAAAGAAAACTCCTTATTGCATCCAAACCATATTCATTAGGGATGACTGTAAATAACGATGTTACATCTAATGTCACAAAAATAAAATTCTCATTACTATTCTGTTCATACCATTTATATAAATCATTTAAAAAATGAACAATATCATTTAGAATACTTTGACATGTAACTAAATATTTACCAAGTTGAAACTGCAGATATTTTGAAATAGGTTCTGTCACCCACCCATTACCTGAAACTACAGGCCTAAGGGGTGGGTCTTCCAAGTTTTTATGTATTTTGGGAATTCCATAAATTTGTGAAGTCCTTGGACAAGGTATAGAAAATTAATTAAAAAGATCAATAGAAATATCATCATTTAACTGCATTTCATAAACTATCATGTTTACATCTACAATATATTTTTTAACTTCACTAAAAGTAATTTGCTTAAATGTTAAAGAGTCTGCAAGAATATTATTAAACTTTTCCATGTAGCTATTCTTATCCATTATTACAACTACACCTCCCTCGTCTGCTTGCTTAATGACCAAATCATCATTCTCTTCAAGCTGCTTAAGTGCTTTATATTCTCTATAAGACAAATTATAGGCCTTTCTTTTATTTCTTTTCGAATATAGTTGTCTCAGCTCTTTTTCCAACAATATTTACAAAAGCAGTTACTATAGGGCATAGCTGTGGTACAAAAGTGCCTAATTTTCTACATACAGGCATATTCATTGTTGTCTGTTTAAAAATCAGCTTCAGCGTTAAACTTCTCGCAAACAGTTTTACATCTGTAATAGCATTCACAATATTATCTTGTGCATATGGTATAAATTTCATACCTTTGCTAAGCAGTGCTAACTGATCTTCATTTATTAACAGTTTTAATAGATTGACATTACCTTTTATTATTTTTGTAGTTTGGATCAACGACAAACTATTTTGCTGAAAGTTACAGGGCTGTTGTTCTTCCTTTTCGTACTCAGCATTGTTTGCCGAGTTTGTCTCTGTAGCGAACGACCTCTTGTTAACGTTTGCTGCTGTACAGCGACTTTCTCTGGCTGCTTCAGTTGGAATGGTAAAAAAGAAGAAATGTCCATTTGCTTCACTTTATCTTTTAACTCAACCTGAGGTCGCAGTGATGAATGTTCACTTGTAATACATATTTTATTAACTGACGTGTTCGCCCCATCCTGTATGGAGATTTCACTTTCTTCAGCCGCTCTCTTTGAAGATATTGGTTCCTGCTGATTGGATAAAGCGTTCACAAGATTCTGCATACATTCATTCTGATTGAATATCAGCTCTGTAGGCGTTTGCGGCAATTGGAAAACATCTAATTGATCTAAAGAGTTTGAAACTGTCTCTCTTTGTTTAGTATTTATATTTCTTTTATTTTTATTATTTGCATAGCCCCGTTGATTTTCTGTCCTTGGCCAAGAAAAGATATGGCCATTTTTAAAAATCGGCCAAATCACGTTGTATTTTATTCTTCTTTTTCATTTCTAATCTGGTGTATAAAGATTGCATACAGTCCAGAAAAGCTTGATATCATGTATTACAGTTTTCAAATACTGGCAAATTCAAAATATCATTCTCAAGCTTATCAATCTCTTCTATCAAGTTTTTTTCTACAGTTTCAAAGAATCTGTTCATTAATTTCATGTAATTTGCACTTAGTTCTAAGTTAAGCTGCTGCCATTGCATGAGTAGGTCTGTATAGGTATTACCATATGAAGGCATCTTTAAAATTCAAAGTCCTCGTGGTATCACGCCCAACTCCAAATAAGCCTGAAAGCTTAATCGCTGCCATTGGAGTTGTTTGTACATCTGGACTTTCTTCTTCAGTAGACTTAATAATTTGTTACAGTCTCCCATATTTTGGTCAGCGATTACCATTTGGGATGCAGTAGATGTAGATTGTAACAGAGGATTGTTAGACTTATATAACAGTCTTTTAACTGAAGTACTCATTTCTTCACCACAAGTATAGATATTTTCAATAATAACAGCTGGCCAAATCTCACCTTAATCCAGGCGCTCACAGCAACACCAGTGTTGGTAATATCTGTGACAAAACTCTTGAAGAATACTCCAAAAAATATCTCCAAAACACACGCAAACGCCAAAATTTAATAAGTAAAGCTTTCGGGATCACCACCCTTCATCAGTACATGAAAACAATTAAGTTTTTCACAACATTAAATAGGGGTACAGATAGAATCACATGATCTAGCCAGCCTAACACATTTAACTTGCAATTAACTATTTAAATTATTTAAAACTATACTAACATGCATAAAAAAAAATTAAAATAGTTAAATTGTCCCTTACTGTTCATATAATATAATTAATTACATCTATTTGCACATGTATAAATAAATACATTTGCATTACCCTAAAATCGCTCTATACAAAATATATTTCATGTAAAACTTCTTTTATACACATTACTATATGTACACTGCATAACAAATATTACTTCATATTCCATAGACATTCAATCAAGAAAAATTCATTATGAAATATACATTTTTAAATATATACATTTCATAAATACTTTAATAAAGAAACCATAATAAAAATATATTCTCAAATATTTTCTCTGTCTTTTTACCAATACCGGCTTTATGCTAACTGTATTATTTAGACCTGGTAGTGTGCCTGTAACCTAGTGATCCATTCATACTCTCTTAGTTGTAAGGCGTTGTTCATATCTCCTCCTCTAATACCTGTAATTATTGTACATATACCTCTAAATTTAAAAGTGTGTGTGACATTGTCCATAATATATAGAGCATTAGTAATTACTCCTTCTAATTTCTGATTTATGCTCCATAATGCATTCTCTTAACTTCCTAGTTGTCTTACCAACATAAAATGCTGTACAGAATGTACATGTTGCAAGATATACTATTTGTGATGTATTGCAGTTAGCTGAACATTTAAAATTATATTTATTTTAGTAATAGGATGTTCAAATTCATTTGTTAAATCGTATATATCTGTACAGCAACTGCAATTATGGCATTTCAGTGTTGCATTTTTATGCTGGTATAATTCTTTCTCAACTTTAAAATCTTTATAACACAGTTTTTGTTTTAATGTTTCCAGATTTCTATATGAGAATCTAGGTTTTAAACCTATTAATTCTTTGATTTCTGGCATTGCTAATAGTATAAGCCAATTTCTTTCTATAATGTCATACACCTCTTTAGTATTTATATTATAAGTAGTTATATATCTAATAAGTTCATTTTTCTCATTGGGTATCTGTACTAATTCTGTCATTCTCCGACTAAAAATAGGTTTATACTTGTCTTTCCTACCTATTCTAACCTCTTCATAAATGGTGTCTATGTAACTTGAGGAGTAACCATTCCTTATAAATTCTTGTTTCATCTCATCCACTTGCAACATAAAATTATCATCTTCTGTATTAAGTTTACTGGCCCTTATTAATTGTGCCTTGATCATTCCTTTAAAAGTATGTGGCGCATGCATACTGTTTCTTCTAACATACCTATTAGCATTAACCTCTTTCTTATAGATCATAGATTCTATTTTATTCATTTTTTTATATAACTGAATGTCGAAAAATACTATACTATCAGATGAAGAGATCATTTTAAACTTTAAAAAATCAGTTGTGGCATTTAAATATTTAATATAATTATGCAGTTCATCATTACTACCATTCCAAATAAAAAAACAGTCATCTACAAATCTTCAGTAGAATTTAACTTTGTTATTTAAATTATTATAATTGCTTAATACAAAATGCTTCTCCCATTGATATAGTACTAAGTTTGCATAGGTGTTAGCTACTGGGGTCCCCATTGCTACCCCAGTTAGCTGCAAGAATGGTTTATCAAAGATAAAAACGTTTTTTGTTGGTACTATTTCTAGAAGCATGCAAATATTTTCTACTTCATTTGTCTGTACATTAGTTTCTGTACAAAGAAAACTCCTTATTGCATCCAAACCATATTCATTAGGGATGACTGTAAATAACGATGTTACATCTAATGTCACAAAAATAAAATTCTCATTAATATTCTGTTCATACCATTTATATAAATCATTTAAAAAATGAACAATATCCTTTAGAATACTTTGACATGTAGCTAAATATTTACCAAGTTGAAACTGCAGATATTTTGAAATAGGTTCTGTCACCCACCCATTACCTGAAACTACAGGCCTAAGGGGTGGGTCTTCCAAGTTTTTATGTATTTTGGGAATTCCATAAATTTGTGAAGTCCTTGGACAATGTATAGAAAAATAATTAAAAAGATCAATAGAAATACCATCATTTAACTGCATTTCATAAACTATCATGTTTACATCTACAATATATTTTTTAACTTCACTAAAAGTTATTTGCTTAAATGTTAAAGAGTCTGCAAGAATATTATTAAACTTTTCCATGTAGCTATTCTTATCCATTATTACAACTGCACCTCCCTCGTCTGCTTGCTTAATGACCAAATCATCATTCTCTTCAAGCTGCTTAAGTGCTTTATATTCTCTATTAGACAAATTATAGGCCTTTCTTTTATTTCTTTTCGAATATAGCTGTCTCAGCTCTTTTTACAACAATATTTACAAAAGCGGTTACTATAGGGCATAGCTGTGGTACAAAAGTGCCTAATTTTCTACATACAGGCATATTCATTGTTGTCTGTTTAAAAATCAGCTTCAGCGTTAAACTTCTCGCAAACAGTTTTACATCTGTAATAGCATTCATAATATTATCTTGTGCATATGGTATAAATTTCACACCTTTGCTAAGCAGTTCTAACTGATCTTCATTTATTAACAGTTTTAATAGATTGACAGTACCTTTTATTATTTTTGTAGTTTGGATCAACGACGAACTATTTTGCTGAAAGTTACAGGGCTGTTGTTCTTCCTTTTCATACTCGGCGTTGTTTGCTGAGTTTGTCTCTGTAGCGAACGACCTCTTGTTAACGTTTGCTGCTGAACAGCAACTTTCTCTGGCTGCTTCAGTTGGAATGGTAAAAAAGAAGAAATGTCCATTTGCTTCACTTTATCTTTTAACTCAACCTGAGGTCGCAGTGATAAATGTTCACTTGTAATACATATTTTATTAACTGACGTGTTCGCCCCATCCTGTATGGAGATTTCACTTTCTTCAGCCGCTCTCTTTGAAGATATTGGTTCCTGCTGATTGGATAAAGCATTCACAAGATTCTGCATACGTTCATTCTGATTGAATATCAGCTCCGTAGGCGTTTGCGGCAATTGGAAATCATCTAATTGATCTAAAGAGTTAGAAACTGTCTCTCTTTGTTTAGTATTTATATTTCTTTTATTTTTATTATTTGCATAGCCCCGTTGATTTTCTGTCCTTGGCCAAGAAAAGATATGGCCATTTTTAAAAATCGGCCAAATCACATTGTATTTTATTCTTCTTTTTCATTTCTAATCTGGTGTCTAAAGATTGCATACAGTCCAGAAAAGCTTGATATCGTGTATTACAGTTTTCAAATACTGGCAAATTCAAAATATCATTCTCAAGCTTATCAATCTCTTCTATCAAGTTTTTTTCTACAGTTTCAAATAATCTGTTAATTAATTTCATGTAATTTGCACTTAGTTCTAAGTTAAGCTGCTGCCATTGCACAAGTAGGTCTGTATAGGTATTACCATATGAAGGCATCTTTAAAATTCGAAGTCCTCGTGGTATCACGCCCAACTCCAAATAAGCCTGAAAGCTTAATCGCTGCCATTGGAGTTGTTTGTACATCTGGACTTTCTTCTCCAGTAGACTTAATAATTTGTTACAGTCTCCCATATTTTGGTCAGCGATTACCATTTGGGATGCAGTAGATATAGATTGTAACAGAGGATTGTTAGACTTATATAACAGTCTTTTAACTGAAGTACTCATTTCTTCACCACAAGTATAGATATTTTCAATAATAACAGCTGGCCAAATCTCCCCTTAATCCAGGCGCTCACAGCAACACCAGTGTTGGTAATATCTGTGACAAAACTCTTGATGAATACTGCAAAAAATATCTCCAAAACACACTCAAACGCCAAAATTTAATAAGTAAAGCTTTCGGGATCACCACCCTTCATCAGTACATGAAAACAATGAAGTTTTTTCACAAAATTAAATAGGGGAACAGATAGAATCACATGATCTAGCCAGCCTAACACATTTAACTTGCAATTAACTATTTAAATTATTTAAAACTATACTAACATTCATAAAAACATTTTAAAATAGTTAAATTGTCCCTTACTATTCATATAATATAATTAATTGCATATATTTGCACATGTATAAATAAATACATTTGCATTACCCTAAAATCGCTCTATACAAAATATATTTCATGTAAAACTTCTTTTATACACATTACTATATGTACACTGCATAACAAATATTACTTCATATTCCATAGATATTCAATCAAGAAAAATTCATTATGAAATATAAATTTTTAAATATATACATTTCATAAATACTTTAATAAAGAAACCATAATAAAAATATATTCTCAAATATTTTCTCTCTGTCTTTTTACCAATACCGGCTTTATGCTAACTGTATTATTTAGACCTGGTAGTGTGTCTGCCTGTAACCTAGTGATCCATTCATACTCTCTTAGTTCTAAGGCGTTGTTCATATCTCCTCCTCTAATACCTGTAATTATTGTACATATACCTCTAAATTTAAAAGTGTGTGTGACATTGTCCATAATATATAGAGCATTAGTAATTACTTAACTTCTAATTTCCGATTTATGCTCCATAATGCGTTCTCTTAACTTCCTAGTTGTCTTACCAACATAAAATGCTGTACAGAATGTACATGTTGCAAGATATACTATTTGTGATGTATTGCAGTTAGCTGAACATTTAAAATTATATTTATTTTAGTAATAGGATGTTCAAATTCATTTGTTAAATCGTATATATCTGTACAGCAACTGCAATTATGGCATTTCAGTGTTGCATTTATATGCTGGTATAAATCTTTCTCAACTTTAAAATCTTTATAACACAGTTTTTGTTTTAATGTTTCCAGATTTCTATATGAGAATCTAGGTTTTAAACCTATTAATTCTTTGATTTCTGGCATTGCTAATAGTATAAGCTAATTTCTTTCTATAATGTCATACACATCTTTAGTATTTATATTATAAGTAGTTATATATCTAACAAGTTAATTTTTCTCATTGGGTATCTGTACTAATTCTGTCATTCTCTGACTAAAAATAGGTTTATACTTGTCTTTCCTACCTATTCTAACCTCTTCATAAATGGTGTCTATGTAACTCGAATTATAGCCTAGGGAAAGTGAACTGTGGTTGAGATGAAGGGGCTGAAAGCAGCAGATAATTTTATGAAAAATAAAAATACAGACATGGGGTTATGTCAGTTCAATTTCTAGAAGATGACTAGGTTGCAAGCTTGACATAAAAACCTCTGGGGCTATGAATCTGAAAATGATGAACAACAAGTTTTGATCATCCTTACGTTGTTTAAACTGTCTTTACATAAACAAAGTCCAAGTAAGCCTTGTGATTTGATCATACACGGACTGTTGCAATGACAAAGAAGCTTTCCTAGAAGGGCTCCATAAAACACATTGTAAAAGTTTCTTATAAGGCCAGCCTCTGGTGCAAGGGTATGGCTGGTGATTTTAAATATTCAATGTGCTTTTAGTTAGACAAAAGAACTTCATATAAAGTGATAATATACATAGCCTGTTTATATGAAAGGGATAAGTCCCTGTAGAAAATCCTGAATTTAGATGCCAAGAAGAAAGTGACAGGATGCAGAAGTGAACAATTTCCTGCTTCTGACATCACATGAGTGATATATCAAAGCTGTCAGACTGTGAAAACCAGAATTGAGCTTTTGCTTAAAGAATTGAAATAATTAAATAATATGCTGCCAAATAATTAATATTTTAAAAGGAGGTTAGATGAATATATTGTTACAGCATTCTTAGGTTAGGCATACGTTCTGGGTTTAATAATGCTTAAATGTATGTGACACTATGTATTTTTCCAAGCTGAACTCTAAAATATTTCTAAGACATTATACACATTTCTCCATGTTTTAGACATACCTTAGAATGTTTATTGTTCATTTATTTACTGACTCCTTTGACAACCAATGTATTGATTGGCCCTGGACAGTCTTCAGCCAGTCTGTGCCAAAGATTTAAGGGAAGAATGAGATACAAATACTGAGGTTAATGCCAAGAATACGTCTGTGTTGATAATATCTACCTTGACCACGCACAGCATAATACACTATTATTAATGACAGCATTTCTAAGTGATAGCTTGGCATAACCAGTATTTATGGAGCTGCCAACTGGCATGAAACAAAGCTATTAGAGAGGTGCAACCTTGTCTAGTTTAAAATAACAGTCATCTAACACAGTTACATTTGTTCCACTCACAATTAAACAATAGCTGGTTTTTAAATACAGCATTGTTCTGTAAGCACTTTGCATCAAAGGAAAACCAATTCCAGGGTGTGAGACAGAATAATGAGAAAGCCATTTCACACAAGTTTTACTTGCTTCTTTTTCTGGCTAGTGGTGATATATAATTATTCTGTGACTTTCGCAACTTGGACTTTCTCTATGTGTTATAATAGAGTATTGAGTGAAATGCAGTGATGCTAGAAATGTCTTGCAACTTAAAGACCTCTAGCCTTTTAAAGACATGTAATGTGGGCACAACACAAAACATATATTTTAATCAAAGAGCTTTTCAGGATTAGTGTTATTTCAGTGAATTGTAAACCATATTCTACCTGCGTATTACCACATTTTAATGCATGGCCATACAAATCTGTAAGGAAAACAGGTAGGTAACTTTGGAGTATAACATTAACTCGGCAGCAGTATATCAGATATTAACCTCTACATAGTGGGAAAAGTTAAAGTGAAAGGAAAAGCCAGACTCTCCCATGTCACATTTCATGTATGGTTTCACGTTGTTATCAGAGACTTGTAGAAACTGTCCATGACATTTTCAAGGAATACAAAGTAACTATGTCTGATCAAAAGGGAAGGGTGTATTCCCTGCCCTAAGAATTTTAGAGGTTTACATCTCAACATTTTTCAAATGAATGCACTTGACTTGTTAAGTCTTCTGTGTACATCACACAGTGTATTTCATTGACCTGATGGCTCAACACTGACTAAGACAAGTAGACTGCGTAGTCTTTCAGTGGGGTCAGAAAAAAGCATTTTTTGTCTGGTGTTAACTAGCTGGCTGGCTGTTTTTAAGCCAGCCAAACATCTTTCCATGTTTGAACCACATAGCTTCCTGTATCACGTGTTTTCTTGGAGCTAAATGGCTAAATGAATTATCCATACACATGGCAGCATCAAAATCGTTTTACCTCAGATATAAGATTATAACTAAAAATGGAGAAAAAAAGCAGATCTGAGAACTGAATTTGTGAGTCTTCTGACTGAGCATGTTAATAGCTGCAGAGAGGCAGCCGCACCCATCAGGAATAAGAGAGAACTAACTTAAAAACAAGACACCCTGGTGGAATTACATCAACAGGCTGTATAACAGAAGCAAAAAAATTATGGCAAAAATTAGCAGGTATAGCATCCATCAAGATAAAACACTGTCATCTAACTAAGCAAACAAGTCATAAGAAAAATAAAGTCTACCAAATCCAGATTTGAGGTAAATCTGGCCTCCCAGGCCGAGGACAACAACAAGGCCTTCTTTAGCTATGTCCACAACCTCAAAGGCACTACACAATTGGGTGGATAGCTCATTGTTAATGCAGCCACCTATACCGAGGCAGAAGGCATAGCAAACTTATTGGTAGACAAATTCTGCCCTAACTTTACTCCTGTCTTCCCTGCAACCTCTGCTCAGGAAATACCATTACATATAACTCCCCCTACTATCACTGGGGAACAGGTCCTCAATGATCTGTCTAATGACAAGAACACTGCATCAATGGGCCCAAACAATCCCAGGATGCCTTCTAAATAGCATGAAACATGACCTATGAGGACCTCTGGAATTGGTATTGAATTATAGTCTCCAAACAGGCTTCATGTCTCATGAAGGAGAACAGCAGAAGTCATACCTTTGCACAAAGGTTGGCTATCTACAGACCGAGGAATCTACAGACCCATATGTTTCACTAGTCTCATTTGCAAAGCCATGAAAAGAATTATTGTGGAAATAATCAATAATGACATAGAAAACCTCTAGATACTGGACCTAACCCAAAATGGTTTTGTCAAGGGCAGGTCATACCTGCTCAACCCGGTGGACTTCTTCTTTGAGAAGGTCACCAAAGTGATGGATGACGGCAATATGGTCCATGCTGTCTACCTTGACCTGGCCAAGGCTTTTGACACAATACCCCACACCAGCATTGCTGACAAACTCAAGAGGTTATTTATAAACCTTTATGTCACCTTGTGGATTGCCAGCTGGCTTACAGACAGAACCCAGAAAGTTAGAACTAGGGAGTCCACCTCTAGAAATAGGCCAGTAACAAGCAGAGACCCTCAGAAATCAGTCATGGGAATGCTCCTTTTTTTGGCATTTACTTCTCCGAAGTCAAGTCAATGTCAAGGGTCTCTGGCTAACAAAATTTGCAGACAATTGCAAATCAGGAACAGTCACAGAACCCCCAACTGACACTAATGTTCTCCAGGAAGAGCTGACACAGACAAAAAGCTTGTACCAAAGCCATAAACTAAAACTAAATGCCAAGAAATGCTTAATAGTATCATTTGGGAAGTCATCCATCCCCGGTTACTATCATATTGACAACACACCCCTATGAGTCAAACCAGTAATCAAGGACTTGGGTGCACACACAGGCAGTAATCTAGCCTTTGAGCATCATGGGTCTACAGTAGTGAGCAAATCATTCTATATTGTGCAACTTATAAACAAAGGTATGGCATCAAAGTCCAAGGAGGTCATTGTTCCACTGCATTCAGCATTCATCAGACCTATCACTGAGTACAATACCCCCTTTATTATGTACCTAAAAGAATAACAGGCCTAAAGCAGATGCCCTATACTGACTGTCTAAAAAAACTCCACTTATACTCTGTCACATATCATCTACTCAGAGACGATCTCTGCTTAACATACAAGGCCATGTCAAACCCAGAGCTGTTGGACAGACTGCACTTAAAGAAATCCCAATCCCTCAGAGACACACGCTCCAGGGATCTAAACCTTGTCATCACAATGAACAAAACATGCTGGAGGGATAGGTTCCTGACCCAGAGACTCCCCAGACTCTGGAATAGACTGCCCATACATGTCAAGCAGAGTGCCTCTTTGGTCCTCTTCAAAAGGAACCTTGATGATCGGATGGGAGATAGGAAATTCACCACAGAGATCACATCAGTCGACCTGCTAGACAGGGGTCCAGGGAAGTAAATACTGTGGGAAGAAATAGCCAGGGAATTGCTATGGCTAGGCTTGTATAGGCCCTAGGGCCGATAGCCTAGTACCAACCTATGAATCTATGAACCTAACCAGGCACATCCAAAAAAGTGGACTGTCCACAGAGGTTCCTCATTAAAAGAGTACGAGGCATAAATAACATGACCTATGCAGACCACCTCAAAATCCTATCCCTGTATTTTTTCTCCTACAGGCTGTTGAGGGGAGATCTATGCTTGGCATATAAGGCATTGTCAGACCTCACCCAAATCTATCTCCTGCATATCCACAAAACAAACAGCACCAGAATTACCCATTCTCTGGAACAGGCATGTGAAGCAGAGTTTCTGCCTAACTCCATTCAAGTGAAACCTGGACAATTCGATGGGGAACAGGAAATTCATCCCTGGTTTGACACATCCATCTCTAAATGTCAAATGTTTCATCTAATAAAGCCCCTACTTACATGTATCAAGGGTACCAGAAAACACATCTACCTGAAAACTGGAAAGCATTTTACTTAGTTCTTGTGTTCTTCATTGTGTGGGAGTGGGGAGGGGGTACATGTCAGTGCATCACTTACAGATATAACAACTTACAAAGGAAAAAAAAACAGACAACAGTTTTGAAATTAACAGTCTTTGTGAATATTGAGACCTTTTATCCATGTTCCTCAGAGAAGAATGCAAACAAACCCAGATGCATTCATAGTGCCCTGGCCTTTTCTGAGCCACTGTGTTCTTGAAAAATTATGTGGTACTTATTATGACAGGAAATGATTTGTTCGGTTAAGGATTACAGCACTAAGATATGCTGATGGACAGCAGGGGCACATACAACAGTTGAGGCAAAAACGGGCTGGTTTTCAATCACAGGAGACACAGAAAATGAGAGAAATGGTCGAATACTTATGTCATGGTTTTAATTTATTGTCTAAGGAACTGGAAGTGCATGGAATTTGGACCTCAAAATGGTTCTAAGAAACCAACAAGTGACCCAGATATGGGTGGTGGACAGGTATTACTGAAACTTTTCTGCCAGGTCGAAGAAACCGTGACCTGAACTAGGAGCATTTTCTGAGGTGGAAGAACACAAGTAATTCAGGTGCAGTTGGTTTAGATTTTCTTCTCCGTTTTCTAGTAATTTCTATTCTATTCTGCTTTAGAGCTGGTTGCTGATGACACTGTGCTGGGTGCTATCCACTTTCTTCAAGCTTTTCCATTCACTAAGTTAACCTTTAAAAGGTCATTGGACTAATTCCCTTAGTTGGTTATTAAACAAATAACTTTCTGATCAATGGTAGAAATGGAGGAAGGAATGTACCTTCTGTTTCTGAAGGTCAAAGAGGGCAATCATAAAGTCAGTCAATCCACAAAAAACACAGTTATAACAATGGGCAGTCTTGGTTATGACTTTGTGATTTCCTTGAAGAATCAGTGAACACAGCTTCCTAGGATAAATGCCAATATGTTTCTGTTTAGAATCCACCCAGTCTGAAAATAATATAGACGTGGCTGAAATGGTCACTTATAAAGAAGAGACAAAAAGAGGTTTGATGGAATTCTTGCATCAGATTGGGACTCACGTGACAATGAACTCTGAATTTTACATGCAGTTAAGGAAAATAGAACAAGGAATTTAGGTAATACATTATCACTAACCAAATGTTCTCGGGGTGTAAACAAGAAGAGCATGGAAGCCAGACAGAATGGTACGTAGGGACGACTTGGACACTCAAGTAAGTTCTCCACACAGACCACTCAAGCAGAAGTCATAAGACCCAGCCAACTGCATTGGCATAGATGGCTAAAGCCCTGATTATGACACAGGTGACCAGAGTTCAAATGGCACTTTGGGGGACTGTTGGAATTAGCATGGGGAGAGGAACGAGTGATGTAGGTTTGCCAAGAGGAAGGGTGGCTGCATGTACAGCTGCTCATTCCTATGGAAGAATCACCAGTGGAGACCACCAATCTGACATGGTTGCTGGCAACAAGGGAGGATGGGTGGTCATAGGGGGTATGGCATCCACAAAAGTGAGGACATGCTTTGCTGACACCCATTGCATTCTGAACCCTGGGATAGTTATGGGCATAAACAGAGGGCTCAGAGCCTTAAAGTCTCTTGACTGGCCTGCTGTCTGCTGCTTGATACATGTCTGCTGGAGGAATGACTGCATTATACAGTGCACAGGTGCACAGGACAAAGGGGACCCTGTTGGTCTCTGTGGCAGGGAGAAGAGTTAGACAAAAAGTCACAACACTGAAAAATTATGTCCTTCTTAGCTCTGAATGGGCTTTGTTTATCAAAAAAATGAAGAAAATTATATTGAAAACAGCTATAAACTGAAAAACCTGCTGCCTGAAATCACAACAGTATCTTCCGAATATGAGCAAACTCTGAAAATGCAGCTGAAGACAAACCCTAAAACTATTGAAAACTCTACATGGAATAGACATTTCTATTTTGCTACCCTCCATTAGGGTTAAATCAGACAATGACTATCTGTGATTTTCATATATGGTAGCAGCAATGTCTTTTGCACTGAAGACAACAACAAAAGCAGTGATCATCTTAAGCTAAGAAAATATAAATTAAATATGGAAGAAGCAAGTGATCAAATATTATAGAGTCTTAGATATTCCAAGGACACTGAGTCCTGTGACCATTTGCACCTTGCTAATACCCTTCCTCAGGCCAGACTTCCTTTCTCCAGGAAGGCCATACCTATCAATCCCATGGGAAAGAATACTATTACTAATAATGGAGTTTTATCTAATAAACATCAGAGCTTTAAAATGAAGAGGCCGTAAGCATGTGCATGAATGAAAGTAACACCTGAACATCAGGATAAGTCATGATCAGATCCTATGTTAAATTCAGAAGTCTTCAAGTGGTTCCTTTAGTAACCAAGCTTACTATGATCTATGTGCTTAAACAAAACATGAACTGCATTAGCATCCTTTATAGAAACACACACCATGACATTAAAAAGTGCCTTCTTCACCTCATCTGCCTGTATTCTTACCTGCTGGATAAGCCACAGGTGTTAACTTATTAATATGTGGTTAAAGGTAAAGGTGAGAAAAGTAAGCTAGGATATAGCCATTCCAGATGATACAAGGAAGTACAGCCACCTGATCACTGCTGTTGTGTGCCGCATTTCTATGAATTATTAGACTTAAATGCTGTTTTTCACACTATTTTGCTATAGTATATTTGTTCTGTTCACTGCAGTACATTTCTTTTCTGTCTGACTTCTGCAAAATATACTAAATGGCAACTAAATCAACATGCACTGGACAAGCATGGTGGTCTCTGATGAAGGCATTCAAAGTCTGTTCTAGAAGGTATTTATGCTTTACAAATGGAGTGCAAAACTATTTCGACATTGTGCCCACTGAGACTAAATATAGAGAAATGGTCACTCTAAAGAGAAGCTAAAATGTGTTATTATAGATGGAAGGGGTTGGCATTATGATTACAGAAAAGCTGGATCTTAACTTGGTTCCTTGTCTGCATTTCTTCCTTGAATCAGCACACACCGTGGTGTGACACCCTAACAAAACCCCTGATTATGTGTAAATTTGGGATCTTTGTGGCCCACTAATTAGATTGCACAGCCACCAGTTCTGCATACTGGCTCTAAATGCATAAAAAAAACATAGGGTATGTGCACAGCTGTGTAATTGCATATTGTTAGTCATCTAAACAAGGTAGTTTTTTGGCAGGCTGTACATAAGACACAAAATTTTATCCTTTTAAAAGGCTAGAATCGGTACAGGCAAGAAGCAACACTTTACAGCAGTATTGTGATCCTAGCAAATGTTCTGTGTCTACATACAGACACTAATTCAACTGGCATGGCGTTGGAGAAATATCAAGTCGGAATTCATTTTAAGTCATTGTTGATACTTTTCTAAGAACTTAATAAACTGATACAAAAAGTTCTGGTGACATGTTTATACTATTTCACTCAGTATGCTGTGACAAGAAATATTTAGATTTTCTTCTTGAACTGTGTGCAGATGGTGCTCTGAAAATATTTTTGTACATTGCATGTAACTGTTGGAGGGAAAATATTAAAGCTACATTGCTGTCTAATAGAAGAATGTTTTGCAGCAGTTGTATGAAACATGTTCTTCTAAAATTGACAAATATAGTTTTCATTTTACCACATTTTAATGTTATGTTTTAGAAACTGTGGTAATAGACCTAACAGAAACCTGCAATGGAGCTCTTGCAGAAAAAGAGCACAACTCTTTCCCAGTGGAATATCTGATCCTGTGATGTTACATGTCAGCAATTTTGAAGAGCATTTATAACAATTAAAATTCTGGAGGAAGAATTCTTGAAGGTTCAGACAGCAGAAACAGAATGCATTTGCTATAGGTCTCGAAGCAATTGCATAAACAGCACAAGGCATAATGCCATGCAAAACTGAATTCATCATATAGGGAGGAATTATGGTGGGAAAAAGACAAGGGTAGTATGCATGTGAAAAGAATCAATGCAGTGCACGGCAAAGAAATGCAGTGCATAGTGTCATGCACCTACACACAGCAACTTCTGACACACAGTTATAGAAAAATAAATAAATAACTGAAACCTCAGTGGCATGAAAAATTGTTAGCAAACAAACATAGGCTTAGTAAAATGGGAAGCACACATAGATATACCAAGATGTAGAGTCTAATAAGGACATATAGGGAGACCATGATAAACAGGAACACACCAAAAGGGGTGCATTGGGCTTGTTTGAGTTCTGCCTGCTTGAGGACTTCAGTCTCACAGCCTTGTGCTCATTTCCAAAGACTGCTCACATAAATAGCTGTTCAAATGGCAGCCTAAGTATGAGAAAGGTGGTACTCAGAAAAGTACAATAGAAATGAGGATTGAGTTGGAGTTTTCTGGCTAGGGAGCAAGTTCTAGGATTAAGTTTAGGTGGAGTAAATCTGAGTTTTAGGGAAATGGTTAGGGAGGGACATCTGGGATTAGGTTTAGGAATTGACGATTTTAGTGTTAGGGAGCATGGTTTGGGATTAGGGTTACAGACTAAATAGGAGTTTTAGGGATGTGCTTAGGGAGAATTGGGATTAGGGTTAGAGAATGACTGGGGGGTTTTACTGTTAGGGAGCAGAGTTTGGCATTAGGATTAGAGTTAGGGACTGAATTGGAGTTTTAGGGATATGGTTAGGGAGGGAGATTTGGGATTAGGGTTAGGAAATGACTGAGGGTTTTAGTGTTAAGGAGCAAGGTTTAGGATTAGGGTTCTGGGCAGGTGTATGAGGCTAGCAGGATAAAAATGCAGGGGATTTGGGGATACATCATTATGACCAAGCAATGCATTATCAAGTGGAGGAGGAACACATGTAGCAGATCATGAAGACATACACCTACAAAGAGTAGGAAGAGCACAGTGGTATATTATATGATGGTGACATCGCAATGCTGCAGCCACATATAAAAAATCAGAGTATAGTGCAAGTGCTAGTACATGAGCAGCACTGCCAGAGCATGTGCTGTGAAGAAGGATCAGCGTTAGCTGGTCATGGAATGAACCCCCATACAATATAAAGTGAAAGTTAAACATGTGGTGCGAATCAAGAAGAATGGCCCATAAGGCCCAGAGATGGAATTGCCTGTAACACAACCAAATGTAGATAATGCCACAAAAGCATTTCAAACCAGAGTATTGCAGGACAAGTACAGATCAAGGGATGACATACCACTTTAGCCACCATGACCGCAGGATGTGCTGGGACCACACAGGTATTAAGGATCAGTGGTGTGGAACATGTGCACACAAACTGTGAAGTAGTTGTGGCATGTGGCTGGAGCACACACAAAACAGCATGCATAAGAAATACATGACAAAGGCAGTGTAGGGTGAACAGCAGTTTTGTCAGAAAATAGATGCAAGAAAATGTTGGGAATTGAGGAAAAAGGTGAAAACATGAATCAAACAAGCAATTCAGGCAAGGTGGACAAGAGGGATATGTCTAAAGTGGATTAACTGTACTAAAATGAGCATTTTGTAAAGACATGCATAACATATACTATACTTGATGAAAATTCATTGTAAACAATAATTCTCAGATCTTCATAAAGTTCCGCTGTAGTAATTATACTGTTGCTAATTGCATGTGGATATTTCATTTTTTTTTTTTGCTCCACCAGCTAACCATCAGCTGCCATCTTTTCTTCTCATTTACTGGATCTACCAGACCCAACTTTTAGCTTTGTTGGTGTCAGTCCAACTTTAGTCTGGAGCCAGTCATGAAATCAAGCATGCTGGTACAGCCCCATACTGCAGGCTGGGGAGTTCTCGATAACTGCAGTTCCCTTGCTGCAGCATTGGCAGCTCTTCAAATCCTTGTCCTCAGGAGGTGCATGCACACTTCCATGCACCTGTAACTTCCTGATCAAGTGTCTCACCAGTCATGCAGTACAGAGCTGGCTGGGCCCATATGCTCCACAATGCAATGAGCTTTTAGCCTGTCTCCCTTCCTTACTCCCTCCCTCTTCCCAAGATGACTGAGCCAACATTAGCTGCTCAAGTATATGCTTGCCCTACAACCCTTTAGCACCTATGCTACTAAGTGAACACAGGTGGAGAGCAATTTTTCTTAATAAAAAACCCAGGAATGCATTAGATCCAGCAGAGAACTTTGACTTAAATCCTTCTAGAGTTTTAACAATAAATTATTCAGTTATGATGGGAAAGTAATAAAGACTAGCGCTCAGTTCATTTCAAAGTGTAGGTTCAAAAAACTGAGTACTTGTCTTTATTACTTTTCCATAACAAAGGACTACTGAACTCTTTTTCCATAAAGCATATGGGAGGTACTGAATTACCTCCCATAGGCACCTGGACTCAACCGAACAAGAAACACCCCAGAACCACGAGAGACAGAATCATCTACCATCTCAGAAGAATCTCTTCGAGAAACTTCTCCTCATACACAGGCAAGTGAGTACACAAGAATAAGAAAGGGAATAAAATAAAATCAGATGATAAAGAAAAGATTGATGAATTAAATTTATGGTAGAATCATACGGAAATGAAGGAGTTTTATAAGGATTGGCCAGAATGGTGGCTATGTTTTAAACAAAAATATAAAATGTGTTACAAGCTGGAGAAAAGATGATGAAGGAGAGAAAAAATAAGAGTCTAAAAAGTTAAGTAAGGACATGTTTGAATGATTAGAAAGAAATTAAGATTTTTTATTAAAGAACAAGAATGGCATAATTTAAATAAGATTAAAATAAAACAATTACTTTATAAGCAAAGATATTTTTTACAAGGAAAAAAGAAGAAATTACATTATAATTGAAAAAATGTATTAGAGAAAATGATAGTATTATGAGGGGAATGAAGGATACTTCAGGCATAATATATGACACACAAGATAAGATTATGGAAATAGAAAATTATATTAGAGTAACATTTAGACAGGTAATACAACTTAGTAATGAATGGAAAGTAAAATCTTTTTCAGAAAAAAGATAAGGGTTTGGAAAGAGTATTAAGGTGGAAGAATTAGAAAATATTTTGGAGATGGTTAATTTAGAATCTGCAGCAGGTCTGGATGGAATATAACACAGAATGTGTAAAATATGACAATACCACAAAAATATTTTTTAAAGGTATTAAATGACTGGTTAAGTAAAGGATTCCATTATAAAGATTCATGTAGTGGAATCATTAAACTGATATGGAAAAAAGGTGTTAAGTGTGAGATACTGAACTGGAAACCTATAGCTGTAAATAACATGGATTATAAGATCCTTATGAAAATTTTACAAATAAGAATGGAAGAAAAAATAGATTATAAATGAGAATATATATGGTATAAAAGAAAAAGGGTACAGGATTTTTTTATTAATAATTATAGAATTAGTAGATGATATTTTGTATAGAAAAGTTCAAGAAAAACTAATGGGAGGCAATTTAAGTAAAGCTTTTGATTCAATTCAACACAATATATTATGGAAAACATTTGATGTTTATAATATAAGTAATAAGATAAATGTTTGTATTACAACGTATAAGCTAAATATAGTTAAGGTTTAGTAAAGGGTTGTTTTAGTGAAGAAATTGTGCTCGAAATGGGTATAAGGCAAGGATGCCCATTGAGTAGCATAATTTTTGTGTTAATAATGAATGTGATCTCTATGCATGTTAATATAGAAAATGGGAATATGAGAAATATATCTAATGAAGGAATACATAAGCAGATTATGTTAACTTATGCAGGTGATATTATTCTTGTTACAAAAAATGGGAAGGTATTGAATAAAATGATAAATTACTTAAAGGAATTTATACAAGTGATAGGATTTTCTATAAATAAGGAGAAAAGTCAAGGATTAGGTTTTGAAGATATGTTAGGAAGTATTAACTTTAATATGAAAAGTATAAATGTGCTAGGAATTAGTTTCAGAAAACAAGAAAATACAAAATTGATATGGGAAGAAAAATTAGAGGCACTGAAAAATATGTGTTTGGTTTGGAAATTATTTAGATTATCATTAAGAAAAAATATATATTTGATTAATTCAATTTTACTTGCAAGAATTGCATATTTAGTAAGTGTGTTCAGTATCCTGCTAATAGATGAGAAGAAAGTTTATAGCATTATTTTTTCATTAATTTGGGGATCAAGATTAAACCCAGTGAAAAGGGTATTTTGTTTGTAAAAAGGGAAGAAGGTGGTTTGGGGTTGATAAATCCAGTAGTATATATAGCATCTTTGCATTTGTATAAAGTATTAAAAAGTTTACAGGATAATGATGTTTCATTATTAACACAGATATTAAAATTTAAGTATAAAATAGAATGGACAAAGCTTTTGAACTTTAAAGGAAAGAGATTGTGCAGTAATAATGAAATACATACTTATCAAGATAAAGTTTTACTTTGGAAAGTAAAAATTAATGACATTGAAAATGAGAGGAAACAATGATATCGATAAACTGTTTAAGATGCAGACCAGGTCGCAATAAGAGCACAGCTTCCAACAATATAGATAAAAGTCACAGTTTAATGAACGAATTATAGAGTGAGCGTAAAATCCAATACACGCTTTCGGCAAGGACTTTGTCCTACCTTCATCAGACAAACAAGTGTAAAAATATCAGTTAGCAATATATATATCCATTAATTGTTAAAATATCCAATCATGGTAAAATGCATTTCAAGTGATTACACATTGTCATGGAAACCTCAAGGCATATGTGCAACTGCCATTAGTGTCTTAAAGACACAAAAAAATATATACGATCTTACAATCATATTTACATTTCCTGATTATAAATATATTGTTTACACATTCCATTACATCTTTATTAAAAATGAATTATGTGTCAAATATTGCTAATAAAGTTGTATTAAAATCTATACTAAAATTAATACTGTAAACTATACATTTAATTACCTGTTTAAAATACAGGTAAAATAAATTTAAAATTGATGAAAGTTTGGTTATGTGACATACTTGGAAAACAACAATCTCATCTATTGCATGCCAATAACTTTAATACTGGTTTAATCGATAATGTTGCATTTATCCCTGGATTAATATGAGCTCTGGTACGAATTTGCCAAAGGAGTTCATTGAATTCCAGTAAAATCTGCCATGGACCCCCCTATTGTTTACAATGCCTTTTTGTAAAATTACAAAACTGAAAAAGTGCCCTTCATTTTCAATTATATGCCTAGCGAGCGCATTGTTGACATCTTTTTTATTAATGGCATATTGATGTTCGTATATCCGGCATTTTAGTTGGCGCTCGGTTTTACCGATGTAAAATGCCTTACATAAAGAACATGTTGCTGCATAGACTACAATTTTTGTTTCACAATTATAACGGTCTTTTATTTTATGCTTAATGCCATTGATCAAAACTTGATTACATACCTTAATGAATTTACATTGCGCACAAAAACCACATTTGAACATCCCATGTTCCCTGTTTGTGTGCTTCTTGATGTTATTTCTTTCCAATATGGTCTTTAGATTGTCGTCCCTCCTGTATGTAATCTTAGGTACTTCCCCTAACAAGTTGATGAGGATTCTGTCATTTTTTATCACATCCCAATTCTTAAAAAGGATTTCTTTGATTTCCTTAAAATCTAAGGAAAACGTGTGTAAAAAACTAATTCTGTAATTGTTATTAGTGTCATCCTTCTTGTTTTCATTTATTTTAGGGCTAATGACTGGAACGGATTCGTCATTTTGATCTACTATGTAGTCTATAGTCAATAAGGGGGGGTATGAACCTTCATTTTGTTTAGTTGTAACTTCAGCAGTTATATCTGAAATTAGTTTAAAGGGGTATCCTCTTAGCAAAAACATATTCATAAGACGGTTACATTCATTTTGATAATCTTGGTCATCAGAAACCATGCGTGCGGCACGTACTAACTGGCCTTTTATTACTGCTTTTTTCTGATGAAATGGATGATGACTCGAAAAATGTAGTAAAGAATTAGAATATGTTTGCTTTCTAAAAATTAAACTTTTGTATCTGCCATTGGTTTTATCGTTGATTAATAAAATATCCAAGTAACTGATTTGTTCAATTTCTACTCTATATGTAAATTCTAAAAAATTGGTCATTTTAGAAATCTCTTCAATAAATGATGCAACCATGTTCCTTTCGCCTGTCCATATGCAAAAAATGTCATCCTGGGCATATCAACAACCCAACAACAAGAACAGGAGGAAAACACGGAAGAGATAGACTTGAACTTTGGACTGGAACCTAAAATACACAGAAGCTCTAATGGGGATTTTAAGATTTATAATTATACAGTGATGGATATACACCAAGAAATAGTTGATTTTTTATCAAAAGATTTATCTTTCGTCCCGGGTAGACGAATGAATATTGCTAAAACCATCATAGATTTAAAGATCTTTGTACGTAAACTGAATCTTACAGCCCTGTTAGGTAATAATGTAGCTTTGATAAGTACCCTTAGAGTTTCCAGTTCATATAACCCACCTTTAAATCCCATCTTAAATACATTTGAAAAGATTTGTGAAATGGACCTGTGGGCTATCCACAACCATGAAATTTTTAAAAACTATGTCCATTCTAGTAATATAACCAGCTTAGAATGGGACTTTATTCATTTGTTAAAAGATTGTGGAATAAGAGTTATGAAGCCAGATAAAGGTGGGGGCTTGGTCTTTATGGACCATTTTAAATACGTTGATTATATGCAAGAACATCTCGAAACTCCTGCATATAAGCCTGTCTCATTAAATGAGATTCATATAGCATATAAGAAAATTAACAACATTTTGAACGACTTATATTTAGAAGGGTTTATTGATTCAGCATTACATGAATACTTACAAATGGCAGCACCCAGGATACCAGCACTTTTTGGAACCCCAAACTCCATAAGAGACTTACTAACCCTCCTTTTAGGCCCATCATTGATGGCAGGGGTTCCATTACATATGCTTGCGCCAAATACATCGACAGCATTATAAAACCACTATTAAGTAGTGAAAAACAAATTTGTAAAGATTCCTGGTCCTTCTTGGAAAACATTAATAAACTAGAATATACACCAGAATCTATCTTTTTGACAATAGATGTCAAAGATTTATATACTGTGATACCACAAATTTTAGGTATCGACTGGGTAAGACAATTTTTAGTTTCCAAGAAGGTCAGTGATGATATGATTTATTTGATTGAATCTTTACTAGAACTAGTTTTGACAAACAACTTTTTTATTTTGAAAACGAGTTTTATCTACAGACATCTGGCGTAGCGATGGGCTCGCCTTGTGGTGGAACATTCGCTAACGCTGTCATGGCGTTCTGGGAAAACACTTTGTTGTTCAAAAATGTTTTGTTTCAAAAATATGTTTCCTGGTACACAAGGTACCAGGATGACATTTTTTGCATATGGACAGGCGAAAGGAACATGGTTGCATCATTTATTGAAGAGATTTCTAAAATGACCAATTTTTTAGAATTTACATATAGAGTAGAAATTGAACAAATCAGTTACTTGGATATTCTATTAATCAACGATAAAACCAATGGCAGATACAAAAGTTTAATTTTTAGAAAGCAAACATATTCTAATTCTTTACTACATTTTTCGAGTCATCATCCATTTCATCAGAAAAAAGCAGTAATAAAAGGCCAGTTAGTACGTGCCACACGCATGGTTTCTGATGACCAAGATTATCAAAATGAATGTAACCGTCTTATGAATATGTTTTTGCTAAGAGGATACCCCTTTAAACTAATTTCAGATATAACTGCTGAAGTTACAACTAAACGAAATGAAGGTTCATACCCCCCCTTATTGACTATAGACTACATAGTAGATCAAAATGACGAATCCGTTCCAGTCATTAGCCCTAAAATAAATGAAAACAAGAAGGATGACACTAATAACAATTACAGAATTAGTTTTTTACACACGTTTTCCTTAGATTTTAAGGAAATCAAAGAAATCCTTTTTAAGAATTGGGATGTGATAAAAAATGACAGAATCCTCATCAACTTGTTAGGGGAAGTACCTAAGATTACATACAGGAGGGACGACAATCTAAAGACCATATTGGAAAGAAATAACATCAAGAAGCACACAAACAGGGAACATGGGATGTTCAAATGTGGTTTTTGTGCGCAATGTAAATTCATTAAGGTATGTAATCAAGTTTTGATCAATGGCATTAAGCATAAAATAAAAGACCGTTATAATTGTGAAACAAAAATTGTAGTCTATGCAGCAACATGTTCTTTATGTAAGGCATTTTACATCGGTAAAACCGAGCGCCAACTAAAATGCCGGATATACGAACATCAATATGCCATTAATAAAAAAGATGTCAACAATGCGCTAGGCATATAATTGAAAATGAAGGGCACTTTTTCAGTTTTGTAATTTTACAAAAAGGCATTGTAAACAATAGGGGGGGTCCATGGCAGATTTTACTGGAATTCAATGAACTCCTTTGGCAAATTCGTACCAGAGCTCATATTAATCCAGGGATAAATGCAACATTATCGATTAAACCAGTATTAAAGTTATTGGCATGCAATAGATGAGATTGTTGTTTTCCAAGTATGTCACATAGCCAAACTTTCATCAATTTTAAATTTATTTTACCTGTATTTTAAACAGGTAATTAAATGTATAGTTTACAGTATTAATTTTAGTATAGATTTTAATACAACTTTATTAGCAATATTTGACACATAATTCATTTTTAATAAAGATGTAATGGAATGTGTAAACAATATATTTATAATCAGGAAATGTAAATATGATTGTAAGATCGTATATATTTTTTTGTGTCTTTAAGACACTAATGGCAGTTGCACATATGCCTTGAGGTTTCCATGACAATGTGTAATCACTTGAAATGCATTTTACCATGATTGGATATTTTAACAATTAATGGATATATATATATTGCTAACTGATATTTTTACACTTGTTTGTCTGATGAAGGTAGGACAAAGTCCTTGCCGAAAGCGTGTATTGGATTTTACGCTCACTCTATAATTCGTTCATTAAACTGTGACTTTTATCTATATTGTTGGAAGCTGTGCTCTTATTGCGACCTGGTCTGCATCTTAAACAGTTTATCGGTGTCTAAGTAGAGGAAACAATGATATAATAATATTGGGTCTACCTGACATTGCCAAGAGTCCAGAATGCCAACAACCATATGGCTAACACCACATGATCGACATTCGGATTGCCGACAATGGGAAACCCGCATCACACTATAGTGCAGAATGGAAAGATTTCCATTCCTGCACTGTAGTGCGATCTCAGAGTTGGTATATTAAAGTTACGGGTGTGTGTGGGGGCGGTGCAGTTGAAAGGGAAGTTTATGTTAGTATTTTATGATTTTATTGTGTTGGCGAGATTTTGGTTGTCGATGATGTGGTGTTGGCCATGTCATTGTCTGTGTTTTGCGGTTTCAGTGTTTTCAGGTAGATCCAATAATATTATGTATAAATATTATCATATATATCCATGGAAAGAAATGTGTAAAGATAAAAGGATTGCAGTTCAAGCAAGAATGGTAAGATGTAGAAATATGTTAAAATGTCAGGACTTCTTATGGAAACTAACAATATCAAAATTACCAGTGAAAGTGAATATGCTATACAAAAGTAGAAATAACAGAATTTATTTGTATTGCAATAAATTTGAAATTAGTGAACATATTTTCTTATGATGCAAAAGGCTTAAATCATTATGGAAAAAGATTGTGGATTTGAAATATTTAGAAGATATTACAAATGTAAATAATGTTAATATTGATATTATAAGGACAGAAGTAAAAAATTATGTTAAAAGAATTGATAGAAAATGTTTTCTATAATATGGCTGATATGGAATCAAAGAGTAAAGGAATTTATATTTAATGAAAAATGGATTTAACTACAATGTTAAAAAAATAAGATTTTGGCTAAAGAAAGTAGTGTGGGAGTCACACAATGTAAAATCATTATTGACCTTTAAGAGAAGGACATTTGATGTTTTTCTTTTGTATTTTGTAAAACTTGTAAATAGTGTATATATCGTAGATAAGCTAAATTGTGTATATGTAATGTAAATAAGTATTGATTTTATTTAAATAAAAAAACCCTACTTGTTGTTGTGAATGGGATCCATTTTGCATGAGCACTTCCTGTTTACATTCTAGGTACAGAGATTCCCCAGAGAAACAGGCAGGGAGCGGGAGAGAAAAGGAGACAATGGAGTGGTGAGAGAAATGGAGGAGAAAGCCAACATCAAGACCATTGAATGCATGCAGGATTCTGAGAAGATGTTTCTAAGAAATCTTTTTAATGGAGCTGAATTGACAAATGATAGATGTATAATTACACCCTCCAGTCAGGAAGGTTGTGGGAAGATTTATTTAAATAAATGTGATGCAGAGTGAGCTAGAAAATGAAGGAGACATTTTCTGGGGGAATATTATGGAGAAAATATAAAAGGAGGATGCAGAGACAATCCTGAGAATAGTGGTGAGATGAAAAAGGAGGCCTATGCAAAGAAAGTAAAATAAGGCAAAAGGGTGTAGCAGATAAGAAAAAAGGCAAAAGCAAATGAAAAACAAAAGGGTGTGGTAAGGATACAAAGTGAATAAGATAAAGAAATGGACAGTTATGAAATGTGGGACAATTTACTAGTTCTTTTGGGTGTAGAAGCACATGAGGTAAGGACGTTTATTCTTATTAACAAAGAGGCATTTTTTGACATTATGTTTGAGACTGTTTTTTCAATGGAAAATTTTCTTGGAGAATATGAAAAAAGAAAGACTATAACCCATGGAATCTTTATGTAATAAAAACATTTAACAGGGAAATAAAAAAGAAAATTCATGCATAATTTCAAACATAGGTGGAAAGAGAGACTTTGAAAGGACATTTGAAAACTTAATGTAAATAAGCACTGGACATTGCAAAAGTTTATGATAAAATGGGTTTATAGACTGGCAGATGGGACTGCAACACTGTGATAAAAATAAAAAGAGAAATAATTATACATATATCAAGCATGATAAATGCGGAGGGGAAATAGTGTAATAAAATACTGGGGGCAGCCCAAAACATTTTTTTGTGGAAAAGAAGGACATTTGATAAGTAACTTAAAAGAAAATGTTATATTTGTGGGAAAATGGGACATGATGCAAAAGTGTGAATTGATATGTTATAAATGTAACAAAATTGGACATTTATGGATAGATTGAAACAAAATGAAAATAAGAGTAAGGGAAAAGAAAGTTAAGAAAATGAACAAAGAGAAGAGATTTTAGAAGTAGTAATAATAGAAGAAAAAATAATAAAGACGACATAGAAGATGGGCGTGAAATAAGAGATGAAGAAGACATAGCTTGGGAGATAATAAACGAAGAAAAAAAGAGTTCTATTAGTAAAAGGGTAAAAGACAGAAATAGCGTGGCTCTGGTCCATTTCTCTAATTTAATAGCTTTATGCATTTCAAATTATATTTTGACTACCAAACTATGAATTCAATGCACAAAGTGCCTATATATGTAAAGAACATGGAATAGAATAGCTCAATTTGATTGAGAGTTTTTGCCTTTGTACCTCTGATGTCTTTTGGTGCTGTCTCCTTTTCATTTATTTGCTTGTAATTCATTCATATTGGTGTGCTCTTTTGTTATGCATGCTGCTGATGATCTGAATGGCAAGTTTGAATGTGGGGCTGGTTATAGGTAGTATTACCAGATTTCTGGTGTTTTACAGAAATGAGAGTACTGGCAAATATTTTGAAAAATGTTGAAACATTTCATTGTGGCATTTCTTTTACCTTATGTATATATATTAACACACACACACACACACACACACACACACACACACACACACACACACACACACAAGGAATATTAGGAGGCAGAGGGGCAGTGCATTTATTTTTACAAGTACTGGTAATTTTGATACTTTGTTAATACATTTATGAATGCTTTCATGAATGATTCACAATTCAGTCATGGAGCCACCAGGTATAAATAAATCTAAACTAACCATGCTATGTGCCACACGTAGAAAGTGTGATATAAGCTAGACTAGAAGAATTTAATCTATGTAAAGTCTTCAATAAAATGCTCATTTTTTACTTATTTAAGATCAAGTCAATGTGACTATATTAATCTTGATTAATTTGTTTACTGTGCCTGTATATAAAAATTAATAAAGTTAAACAGTTGCCTGTTAATAAAGAAACAATATGAGCATTAAACCCAAACTGATTTATACTTTTCCCCAATAATTTATTGTATAGCCTTCCTCTTTCTTTTCCTTCCACTTTTCATTTCTTGATTTAGTGTAATTAGAACATTACATTAGGCTACTAATATCTTCCAGTGTTTTTATAATATACCACCAACAGAACAAGCAGATACTCAACAGTTTAATTTAGAGGTTGCATCTGAATTGCCAGTGTTCCTGTTTTCTTTAACTAGAGTTCATATATAAGAAATTGGTTTTAGCTTAATCAGGAATTTATTCTTATAATTCCAAGTGAGAGATTCTAAGATTATTAGTGCATTGTGTTTGCTACTTTGTGAATCAGTTATGACATTTATAGCATCTAATATTATGTTTCCTTTTTCCTACATTCCATTACTTACAAGTAACAGTTTAATCGTATTTGTATTTTATTTTTTGCAAATGTTATAGCCTCATAAACAGAATATTTTCTTCATTTTTGGCCAGAAGAGTTCTCATTTAATGTTAAACATTAGGGGTATGATTAATAATCAGCAAAGAGACAGGCTATTAAAATACTAGAAATTAAAAATTAATTTAGTTTTCCAATAAGAAACTGACTTGAGAGATGAAAATATAAATAAAATAAATTAATTTGGCTATTGCATGCTATCTTTTTTTTATTGCTAAAAAATAAAAATAAAATAAAAAGAGAGTGAGAGGACAGAAGAGGTATTGCAATATTTTGGAAACATATACCATAAGTTTTATATAATAGTAAAGATAATAATGACATGTTTACCATAAATATACTATAAATTCAAAATAGAGTTTATTATTTAGCCAGTAAGTATTGGATATTTATTGAACAGACATTTAGACAAATGAAATGGTATACAAGCAAGATACTTCAGTTGTCTTTTGATCAAAAAAGACATCAGCAACTAAAAAAATCTTTATAGAAATGGTCACAAAATGTAACTGTAGAGATACAATCAAATATAACTTGTATGGACTCTTTATTTTAGGCAGGCTCATCTTACATGTTTACAAATGAGAATATGCATTTTTTTTCTTGCAATCTGATATATCAACTTCATTCATTTAAAATTATTCCTTCCCCCATTTTATACTATAATACCTTTCTCTTCAAAATAAATACAAATAAAGGATTAGCATTTCTTGGCATTAGATCAATTTAACATAGTGATAGATTATTCATCTGGGGTTCTTTAAAGAATAATTTACATGGTTGAATTTCTACCTAGTATAAAAATAAACTGAAGGAATGGGATAAACTGGTAGAAATAAAGAAGATTTTTAATTTAGTGGAAGCTAAATCACAAAAACAGAGAAACAATATATTTAGTTATTCTGTCTTCATTAAACAAAAAAAAAAAAAAAATCAAATTGCAAGCAACAAGCCATATTAGCCATTGCTTATAAAACTTACTAGTTATTATTTAACATCGCAATAACTAAAAAGATTGAAGAGAAGATCCATATTTTTATTAAACACATACAAGTTATAAAAAATCTGACAATCAACAAATTAGAATCTAGTGCATTAGACATTAACTTGACTTTGATAATATTTACAATTAGAATGTAAATGCGGTGGTGGTGCTGCGGTAGCGTTGTTGCCTCACAGTAAGATGTTGTCCTGTTCAATTCTCAGCTAGAGCGTCTTCTGTGTGGAGACATGCGTGAATGGGCGTACCTTCGTTGAAGGTTGTGCATCAGGGCTGGCAACTTGGCACGTAAAAATCTACTGCCAATCATTAGCAGACCAGAGTTCCGCTGTGGCAACGCCTAACCGGGAAAAGCCAAAAGACACAACAACAACAACAAGACATTAATAATGTAAATGAGGTTATGTGTTTGGTAGTCTGCTCTGCCAGAGCATGATAGCAGCCGACTGCAGACTACTCCCATTGCCTAGCCCATACCTTAGTTTCTAATAATGCTATTGCTCCGTTAATTAACTAAAGTTTGCTGCCTTTCCTACAATAGCCACTAGGCGGCACCCTATACCAGGACTAGAGGCATACTTTGTAATTTTAAATTAAATTGTGTTAAACCTTTTTGTTTCAAGCTCTCCTATCCAGTTTCTATCCCTATCCTCTCCTAACTCACCTAGTATATCTTTTACCCCGACCATAGTACTGCTAGCATCTGCTGTCTACACTAACACTCTACAGTAACACTTACCTTGTAGCAGAAATCCTCTATAGCTACAGATTGTTTCTTTTTCAGTTGTGGCTTGCCCTTCATTTGGCTCTACCCGCTCCGTTCGCCCTGCAGGCTCACTCCGCTCCCCTACCATACCCCCGAATTCCAACCACCCCGACTGCACCTGATCTTATACTTCCATAGCCACACTGCCAACCCTCTTCAACCAATTAGCCCACTCCATTTGCTATTTATCTGTTAACAAGTTTGGATCCTTTTTGTTAACCCTAAACTGTTCAACACCTGATATTCCCTCTAACAGCTCCGCCACTCAACTGGTCTCTATTGTTTCTTCCAAATAGCTTACTCCCCACCCCATATCCCCACTATGTATAGTCACTCCTGGCCAACACACCGGAACTTTCTTCTCTTATCTATTGGGATTACCTCTCTACTGATATCTCATGGCCTAACTCACTATGAATCCCTAACATTTGCTATTTTTCAACACCCCCTAAGACAAACAAACCCTCTCTCTCCAATAACCTCTCTAACATATTGTAACACAACAACCTCTTCATTCTACCTTCTTCCACAGTTCATAGAATAACCCATATTAAATATCCCCAAATGTGAAACAGACACTTCTCTCAGTAAACTTGTAAAACTATCATTTAATCCTCATAATTCTTTACTGCTACTTGGTGACATCCACCCAAACCCTGGTCCTAACTTTACCTCCCATAAAACTTCATCAGCCAATATTACCACTCCTCTCACCCTCCCAAAAAGCCCAAACTCTCTTCTAATAGGTCACCTCAACATACGTAGTGTAAACAATAAAATTACCCAGCTACACGCCCTATTAGACACCTATTCCTTTGACATCTTATGCCTTACTGAAACTTGGCTTAAACCCTCAACTAAAAACAATGACATTATCTCACCAGGTTATAACATTCTCAGACTTGACCATCTTAATAAAAAGGGTGGTGGGGTAGCAATACTGTTCAAATCTGAATTGAAGGTCGCATCACTAAATATACATCTGCCATCACCTAATTATGCTGAAATTCTTACCCCTAAGCTCCAATTTAATTCAAATAAAGCTTTATACATTATTTTCTTTTATATCCCTCCAGGAAATAACATCAGTACTCTTGAAAATACCCTTAGCTGGCTTTCCAGGTCCCTACCTCAATAAACCATACTCCTTGGAGACTTTAATATTGACTGGAATGGCTGTACCTCTGCCAACCCTACTACTCATATAAACCTCTTTGGCTTCCATCAAACCATTACCTTCCCTACCAGAACCCATAAACCTAGCAAGAAACAAACCACCTTAGATTGGATACTAGTAAATAGTAACCCCCTTGCTTATAAAACAGGTATACTCCCCAATGATATAAGCAGCAATTCTCTTACTTTCATTTCTAGGCAAAAGACCCACATTGACAATCAAATAGCATTTAGGACTACCAGAAACAATAAAAATCTCAACCCAGTTAACTTCCCAGCTGAGCTCAAAGCTTGTAATTGGTCACCCCTAAAATACCTACCTCTTGACAAAGCCGTTTCATTCTTTAACAAAACATTTTTGCAAATCCTAGATCACCATGCTCTCACTTGCACTGTTAGAATTAAAAACAAACCGGCTCCCTGGCTCTCTAAGGACACCAGGCTAAACATTCGGCTAAGAAATAAACTCTGGTCCAAATGGAGAAAAACTAAAAACCCAACTGACCACCTAAAATTTAGACAACTTCGTAATACCACAAAAAAAATCTATATACCTTGACAAAAAAAACTACTACCTCAAACTCCAACAGACCCAACAGCAAAACCCACAAACGTTTTGGTCAGGAATCAATAAACTACTCCACCCAGGACAGTCCAAAACACCTACCCCCTCTAACTTAACTCAAACTTCTCCCAACCAATTTGCTGACACCTTTAATACATTTTTCTCTAAAACAGTCCATTCACTAGAAAATACCTTGCCACCTGCGACCACCACCAAATTACCCTCACTAACCACCTTGCCCCAAACATTTAACCTCCAGCCTGTTCCAACATCTCTCATACACTCCCTGCTTCTAAAACATAAACCATGTACATCATCAGCTGACCTCCTCCCAGCCGAATACCTGCAAATTGCAGCAGGTGTACTTGCTTACCCTATTTCTATCTTAATAAACAGAACCATTTCTGAATCCTATGTCCCATACATCTGGAAAGTCTCACATATCATCCCTTTGCATAAGGGAGGTACCTCAAACTTCTGCCCCATAGCCCTTCTCTCTCCCCTATCAAAAATTATGGAGAGATGTATCCACCGTCAACTACTGCATCATCTCCTCCAAAATAACCTACTAGTGGACTGCCAACATGGCTTCAGGCCATACCATAATACTACAACTGCTCTTCTATCCTTTACAGACTGCATTAATAAAAATAGGGATTCTAAACTGCTATCTTCTGCACTTTTCATAGACCTCTCAAAGGCCTTTGATATGGTTAACCACCAACTATTGATAGGTATACTTAAATCCCTTTCTCTTGATTCTCAATTAGTACAATGGTTCCAGTCCTACCTGGAAAACAGAAAACAAGCAGTCCTGTGGGACAACAACTTATTGTGTCAGCTTCCCCTCACCCTTGGAGTCCCACAAGGATCAATTCTTGGACACTCCTCTTCACTATTTTCATTAATGATCTGAAAACCTCCCTTCCCCAAACTACATGCATTTAGTATGCCGATTCAACCTTGATATGTACAGCATTCTCCCTGGCACAACTCCAAAGCAGTACACAAACAATCTTTACCTTAGTAGAAAACTGATTCCATCAAAGATGTCTCCTCCTTAATCTAAAAAAAACTAAATTATTACTGTTTACACCCACGCATAAGCCCCCCCCCCATAAATTTCATACTTACATCAAATAATGGCACAGAAATTGCTCCTGACACCACCACTAAACTCCTGAGTGTAACAATAGATAACAATCTCAACTTTTACACGCACATTAACTCAACTAAAATCAGTTAACAGAAAACTTGGATTCCTCTATAGAATCAAACCCTTTCTCACAGCCTCAGCTAAGATTTCTATTGCCCAAACCCACCTCATTTTCACCCTTCTCTACACCTCCCCTATCTACACTAACCTATCCAAAAGCAATCTGAATAAACTAGCAACCTCCTACAACAACATAGCCAGATTTGCCACTGGTGCCCCTTTCCTTACCCACCATTGCCATAATCTTAAACTTCTGAAGTACAAAACCAACTTCTTTTCCAGCAACTTATTATTATCCACAGATACTCCCATACTCTGTAACCTTTTTAACTCCTATAAAAATCTTCCAACCTTAAGATCTGCTAAGAAGCTACAAGTAGCCACCACAAAATCCAACAACAAATCTGGGCACTGCCTGTTCTCTAATGCTGTTGGAAATACTTGGAACAAACTTCCAAGAAAAATTACATTCCTTACTTCCACCAACCTTTTCAAGAAACAATTGAAAATCTTCATTAAAAACAAATGGATCTGCCCCTGCACCAATCCTAAATGATACTATTTCTCCCTTTCTCTAAATATGTATCCACTAAAAACATTTTTTTCTGGTACTTCTCTATCCTCTACATTTTTTCTTTGAATCAATTAATCTTTTTTAACTTTTTTCTTCTTTACTGTGCTGCGTAAACTCATGTACATAAAATGTTTTTGATTATTTTTTTATACAACTGGATAAAACCAATATGTTTTTTTTCCTATTTGTAACTTTAATAATGTTGCTAAAACATATTACTAATCAGTTGCATACGTATGTAATTGTATTTTGTTTTTTGCCACTGTTTTTTTGTAGACTCTAATTTTTTTTTATCTGAGCTTATCTCCCCGGGCCTCTACTGAAAAAAGACATATATCCAGTTAGACTAGCCTGGTCAACAAATGTAAAATAAAATAAATAAAATAAAAATAAATGAAAATTTGATTATTTTATTACTAAAACTAGTAATAAGCAATTAAATGAAGAAACTATTATTCATTTGACTAATCTATTGAAATATCTGAAATTAGAGAACAAACAAAAGCCAAAAAGACAATGAATCTCATAGTCTAGAGTATTAGCTTCTAGAAATGTATAGATTTCCTCTTATCATTCTTAATATTCTGCATGAAATATTTAATATTTGGAAATTCAGTTATGATTACCTTCCTAAAATAGGATAAAAGATCCCACTCAATGTAAGTCTTATAGATTGTGTCACTATTTAAACACAGACCATCACATATTTTTATGTCCATAATAACATCTACAATCAACCTTTAAATTCCTTAATCCACAAAAAATACAAAATTCATATTAAAAAGAAAAATGCAAGTTAAAATAAAAAATAATCTTAGATTATATAACACCTAAGAGACAAAAAAATAACCTTATGCAATTTTGATATTGAGAAAGCATTTGCCTGCCAAAGACTTCTATTTCTGTTTAAAATTCTATAAATTACAATTTTTCCTATCACGTGTTGAAATTATCAAAAAAAAAACCTGTCATAATTTTTCGGCGTATGTTAAAATTTAAGTCATACTTGTCAAAGAAAAAGTCACAAAGGGTATAAAGCAGGGCTGCCCATTGTCTCCATTACTCTGTTCTAGCAAGTGAACATTTACCAAATCACATTATTCAAAATCCGCAAGTGAACATTTACCAAATCACATTATTCAAAATCCAAATATTAAAATCTTTATATATGGGAGTTATTTGACAATTAACTCAATACTGTTTGCAGACAATTTTCCCCTTTCTATTTCAAACATAAATTATTCCATTCAAAATACCAATTAAATATCAACCGTGCCTAGCCATAAAGTCTTCAGAAACAATAGGAATGCCAAAAATGTAAATACTAAACAAGTATAGATCAAAGATTGCTCTGTGTAGCACCCCACTTCTGTATACCATAAGACTGACATTATTTGATTTATAGTCAATCTGTCAGAGTTTGTTACTCAAGAAGGCCCCTATTTAATAGGGTCTATATCATAGGAGTGAATGTTAAGAATGTCAAACGTTCTAAAGAGAGAAAATGCCAGACCTCGAAGTGATTCTTGTGGGATCACAGTACAGTGAAGGTCAGAATATTTGTCCTTTACTCACTGTAGTGCTATCCTGGAGTCGGAATATATATTTAGTGGGGGTGTGGGGGCAAAGCCCCTCACAATAAAGAGTTCCAGGTATGGCATTTTTGCTCTTTAGAGTGACCGATATTCTTAACATTCACTCATATGATATAGACCCATTCAATATACCAGCAACCTGAAAATACCGATGTTTGTCAATTTATTAACAGCCTGTGGTTGATCCAGTGAAAGTCTAAAAAAAGTGTGTGACCTCAGTCAGTTTGAATGTTATTTCCATGGCTTCAATAATGCTGCTATGAAAATATTGATTACATGTGACTCTTTTCTTTGTGTGTGCATGTTACATAAGTTATGTTTCCATTGTTTCACCACCACATATTCTATAACCTTGCCTGTGCTGGATAAATGGTTTGGTAGCCTATAATTATTTGGGGATTCCCCTAGTCCATTTCATTATACATTCTCTTAAGGTTAAGAACTTCAAATTTATGAATACATGAGATTTTTACTGTTTTTCTGCTATGTACACTGTGATTGTGTATACTTATTTACTAGTTTTTAGTGTTCATTCTATATTCTCTTTTCCTCCCTGTAAGAAAGAAAAGCCTTGAAGTTTGGATTTGAAACAAATGAGGTTGACTATCTTCAATGAACAATTTGTTTGATGTAGGATGTGTTTTTTCATTTATTTAGTCTTCCAGCATTACCAGAGATGATATCTTATACAACCTCAGTGAGACACTGACTGCTTGAATTAAGGATAGCCAAAATAAGTTCCATGTGACAATAGTGACACAGTAGTCTAGATACACTTCTTAAAGTGACATAATGAATCCCAAATGATATATGGCTTAAAACAAAACGAATCCTTGAGAGACTATTGTTATTCACAGCTGCATTCTATAACATGCTCAAAGTCCAGCTGTTATTTTACTCATTTATATTTTACATTCTATAACATGTTCAAAGTCCAGCTGTTATTTTACTCATTTATATTTTACATTCTATAACATGTTCAAAGTCCAGTTGTTATTTTACTCATTTATATTTTGCATTCTATAACATGTTCAAAGTCCAGTTGTTATTTTACTCATTTATATTTTGCAGCACTTGAACTCTCCATTCATGTCTGTGAGGCTACTTTGTACCAGTCAGCAACCAACTCTGTAGGGGGGTGCACAACAAAAGAGTTGCAGCACAGGGAGCTTAACAGTGGCATTTATTGGTGTTAATAAATACTATGTATGTACAGCCTTATTTATTTCTCTTTAAGCTGAATATAACTTCAACTGTTATTTGTAACTGCCAGTTAATTACTACATCATTCATTGTTCTCTTTTCTAGGTGAAATTATAACATTATTTTCTTCTAAATTACTTGCTTATTTACTCATCTGTATTTTTGCACTACCCAGTAAACTTTAAAATAAATAAACAAACAAACAAATAAATAAATATTAGTGAACTGTTAGAGAGCATTTATAGTTCCGATTCACAGTTACCATTGCCTGGCTCATGTCTATCTTATCTCCATTTGTGATTTGATGCAATGGTACTCCACATTGAGTCCTTCATGGAGCTTCTGATTAGACACTTGCTAACATCATTGGATAATTTTTATAAAACATTGGTGGGTTTCTCTAACATTTCATGATAGTCAGGCCAGTCATGGCCCTCTCACTGTGGGACTGCTGTTCAGGGATAGGTCAGTGATTTGTGGGTTACAATTTGGATACCACATGTGGTATGGAAAACACTGTTAGGATAGGGCATCTCTGCAGTGGAGGAGCTACTGATGGAGGTGTAGCCTAGTTTTCATCCATTGCAAGAATTTCAAAAATGCTTATGTCTTCCTAGCTGGGACAGCTGGCAATACCTCCAAATTGTCAGTATAATAGTTAGGAAATTACAGATGCACTGTGGGGAGAGAACTCAGACTATATAGAGGGAATGACGATGATGGTTACTTGTAGCATACAGGTTTAACTTGTTTTCATATACTCATTTCAGGAATGCATAAGCAAGTTAATGGTTTAGGCCCAGCTGCCATAAGTAACTGACACTAGCAGTCCTATTATTGCTTACAGGACTGTTCCCAGTAGGATGCCTTCTAAATCCTAATTTATGGAATTCTGAATTAAAAGATAAAACAATTTAAGTTAGCCAAACAAAGGGGAAACAAAAGTAAAAACATCACTTGAAGAACAAAAGTCTCTAAAAACACAATGTATATAGACATTTACACACACATTCATATTAACAAATAAATACCTCACAACCCTAACAAAATGTTTTCCATCCAGTTAATTTAATGCATTCAAACCTTTTATAGGAAATACCAGTACCTTAAGAGATGTCTTTTAGTCAGATATCAGAAATTAGCAGTAATGAAAGTGTAATACTTTGTGGGGATTTGAGTGTTTCTAATAATCACTGTTCAAAATGATGAATGAAAATTAATTTCCCATAATCCGTAAAAGCAACAAATATTTTTATAATGTCTTGGTACACTAGAGACAGAACCTACCCTGCCCAAGTTACAAGAAACACCAGATCTTGGCTAAGCATTTGGTTTGAGTGGGAATGTATTGTGAGTTTAAAAAATGGGGCTTTTTGTCATTGCCCTGCTAAAAAGTCATTGAGGTATCAATTTCTGTCTACTGCAAAAATTATAAAGCTCAAGCATTTTTTCCATTTATCTTATTGTATTGGTCCTTTTATTGTCTGCATCATAAGTACTTTGTTCTGTATTCTTTAAAAGTCACGATTCTGTCATCATTTAAACTTTATTCCTATTTTCTGCCCTAACCCTTCATTTTCTACTTCTTCACTGTCATTGATAATGCCTGTGATGGTCCCAGTTAAACCCCAGAGCAATAACTAAGGAGCCTCAATTCCCACCACTGTCTCTGGTAAGGGGGCTTCACTGAAAGCTGGGATAGAAATACACAATTTCCCATAAAAGTACACTAAGAACAGGCTCCAAACCTGGGACTGGACTATATGCTTCACTCCAGGTCCCCAAATGAGTCTTCATACTAACCACTGCAGAGCACTGTGTCCCAGTTCTAGGTATTTGGCACACTCACTCTTAAATATTTGATATTCACAAACACTCTTGGGAAAGACTGGCACAGATTTACCTGCTAAATCCTCTTTCCCAAATTACAAAGTAATGGCTGCCACCAGTTAAATACCACAATAGCCTTCAAAAGGGGTGTCCAGTTATATTGGGTAAAATAAATATTGATATAAATTGTAGCATGTAATCCAAGCAGTAAGGCTTTTCGGAGTGGCCCTTGTGTTATCAAAATAAGAATGAACGCTCACAGGTTACTAAAAGTACTTTTATATAACCAGCCACAATAAAATATAGTAAAATATTTAATAATAAATAAAATGATTTAAAACATGTATACACTGAATAACTGATTCTAATAAACCACAGAGTTTCACATACAGGAATTATGAAAATAACACTATAGGACAGATTTCACACTGATTGTAGAAAACTCTAACTATAGTTTCCTAACTATCTAAAGATTAACTGTCCCTGTCTAATCTAATTAATTCAGCAAGGCAAGATGATACTCTTACTTCTGCCAGGCAAGATAAGAATTTATGCCCACTCTTCAGGCTGTTGTTTGGTTCTCAGCGACTAGTATAACAACTCCTACTATTATTGCTGAACAGCTCTGGATAACTACTAATCTGGAAAACAACAACTGACAACTGAACAAATACAACAACTACTGAACTTTAACTGACTCAGAACCTGCTTTTATAGCAGAATTTTTTTAAAAGTCACAGAAAGCTACTATGAGAATTCTACTCTGTCATGTCAGACTTTAAAAAGGAATTAAAACAGTTGCTGTGGAGATGAGATTTCTTTCAGCTCTGGCACACAATGACATCACGTCTAGGTCAGCTGACTGGCATAACCTACATTCAGAATTCTTTTTAAAAACATGTACATTTGGTCAGCCAGAAGAACACTGTTTGATTCAAACATCTTACATAAATCAAAGTAATAATCAAAAAACAAACATTTTTACAAAATTATAGCTAGTCATGCTGGCATGTATAACATAGGGTAATTTACAATTATTTACAAGCATTCACACAACTTCAACCAGTCATGCTAGCACAGATAACAATATCTAATATCCTCACAGTGCCAGTGAAAATGAAGGACATGAAGATGATCCGGACTCCCAACACTTGTATAATACAGAGATGTTCATCAATACTACACAGACTTTGCATCAGTTTAGGTTCTTCAATCCTTGGTAATTCTATCCCCACTTAAACGTTGCGAGTTCTAGTTTTCATTATGCACAATTTTGTGTATGTTCGAGGTTATGTGTAGAATATTTATCATATGAGTACAGTGCCGGCCACACCTGAACAAATATTGTAAGTGTGTATGTGGAAATTTAACCAGTAGTTGAAGAATTGCTGAGTTCATTCACAATTTTACAGATTATGGCTACTTGTAGCATGCGAGTACTGAGGGCCGGGAGGGGGGGGGGGGTGAGACAGATCATATATACACAAGAAGCACAATTTTAATACATTGCATATGTTTCAGTTACCACAGCTTGCAGTAAGTAGCCATAGCCAGAATGACAAGACAGAAGAGTCTCATAGCCTGCTTAGTAACAATATACTTCATGTTGACTGACTGGCCCAGATCTGGTTAGATGTGGAAGAGCACTGCATATGGAAAAGTGAACAGAAGCAGTGAGTAGATTACATAGGTACACTGCACAGACTCTTAAGGGAAAGAAGCTGCACACACTCTTCTACTGATAGCCACAGTCCACTATCATCAAACTCCTGTGGGATTAAAACAATGGGGATATATATATATATATATATATATATATATATGGGTCTACTTCTAAACACCGACACGCCGATTCCCCGACACAAAACTCACCGACGCCAAATAACCGAAAACACACAAACCCGACACAAACCCGACAACGCAAAACACCGAACACCAAATCACCGACACACGGAACGTAAACAACACGCGACACTACATACCATACACACTAGCCCTGACCCAAACCCTAACCCTAAGGTCTGACACTATCGCACACTTCACCTACCTGCACCCTAACCCTAACTCACTTACCCACCCCTAGCCCAAGCTCCGACACTATCGCACACTTCACCTACCTGCACCCTAACCCTAACTCACTTACCCACCCCTAGCCCAAGCTCCGACACTATCGCACACTTCACCTACCTGCACCCTAACCCTAACTCACTTACCCACCCCTAGCCCAAGCTCCGACACTATCGCACACTCCACCTACCTGCACCCTAACCCTAACTCACTTACCTGACCACTCCTACCTACGTCACTATCGCACACTTACCGGGTCGCGATCGCAGGTTACCCTTGTCAGTCTTTCCACTGTCGGTGAATCACCCTGTCGGTATACGTACCTGTCGGTCATCTGGCGTCGGTGATTTCCGCGTCGGGCAATCGGCGTTTCGGTCTTCTGAATGGGACCCATATATATATATATATATATATATATATATATATATATATATATATATGAGTCTACTTTGAAAGACCAAAACGCTACTTCGCCGACACAAAAATCACCGACGCCAGATAACAGACAACACACAAAACCGACAACGCAAAACACAGAACACCATAACACCGACACACCGAACGTAAACAACACATCACACTACATAACATACCCACTAGCCCTAACCCAAACCCTAACCCTAAGGTCCGACACTGTCGCACACTCACCCTACCTGCACCCTAACCCTAACTCACTTAACCCACCCCTAGCCCAAGCTCCGACACTATCGCACACTTCACCTACCTGCACCCTAACCCTAACTCACTTAACCCACCCCTAGCCCAAGCTCCGACACTATCACACACTTCACCTACCTGCACCCTAACCCTAACTCACTTAACCCACCCCTAGCCCAAGCTCCGACACTATCGCACACTTCACCTACCTGCACCCTAAACTTAACTCACTTAACCAGTCCCTAAACTACAGTCCCTCACTATCACACACTTACCTTACACGAACCCTAACTCCAACACTAACACACACTCACCTTTCCCACAGCCTAACCCGAAATCCCACAATATCGCACACTTACCTCACCGCTCCTAACGCCGTCACTGTCGCACACTTACCGAGTCGCGATCGCACATTACCCTTGTCGGTCTTTCAGCTGTCGGCAAATCACCCTGTCGGTAAACTTACCTGTCGGTCGTTTAGTCTTCGTTTTCCGCGTGTCGGGGAATCGTCGGTTCGGTCTTTTAAAGTAGACCCATATATATATATATATATATATATATATATATATATATATATATATATATACACACACATATATATATATATATATATATATATATATATATATATATATATATATATATATATATATATATACATATACACAGATATGTATATATATATATATATATATATATATATATATATATATATATGTGAACACCACTTTTGGATGTGCATTGTCTGAAAAGTGGGCTTAAGGTACACCCTGCATATTTGTCCTCAAGATTTGCCTTTATGTAATAGGACTTCCTAGCTTATCTAGACAATCATTGGCTTTATTTAGGATGCAGAAAAGCATAGCAATGGAAAAAACAGAGTGAACATTGCACAAAAACTACATAGCAAAAACTGAAAAGATGCAACACCACAGTCAAAGATTTTTACTTACCGCATAGAAAAGATGAAGTCCCCCATCACTCCATGTAGTGGCTTCATCCTCTCTATTCCTGTACCTTAAATAATCAACTCTGGCAATGCAGGGACCCCCCCCCCACACACACATTGTGTGATTTTTTTTTCTGGTAAAATATCCAAAAACTGCAAATCAGTCAAATGCCTATTGACAGACTACCTTGATACAATACATTTTTTGCTGTCACAAAACAGTGATGTTTGTGGCAGTACCCTCCAACCACGTATTTTATCCTTAAGGCAATAAAAGTAACTCCATCCTGCTGACTCTGAAGTGGTTGTCACAGCTACACAAATCAAATTTAACTTTGAAAAATATGAACTCCTCCTAGTTATATACTTAAGGGTGTACTTCTGATATGATATATGTTGCAAATTTTAATTCTCTAAATATCCACTAATCCTTTGAAGCTTGTGCTTTAAGTCTGTTTTACTGGTAAGAAGGCAGAAAATTCATAGCTCACCTAACAAATGTCTTATAACCTGGAGCAGTCTTAGGTGTTTAGAAAGTATAGCAAGAGAGTATTATGAGATTTTTCCATTAGAAGTTTAGACCTGGAAAAAGTTGACATGGCTTGTTTTAGAGGAAAATTACAAATGCATTAATTTAATTTTATTTTATTTTGAATTTATTAATCGCCATATAACACTAATCAGACTGGATCTATTACTATCTCAGCCTAGAGGTAAAGACAATACATACATAACATCATATACAGAATGACTGACAAAACAAAATATATTTATGCATTATAATCAGAGTTGGCATATTGAAAGAATTACAATGGAAAGTAGAGTCAAAACAAGTAAGGTAGCTAGGGTAGGAAGAGGTTAAGTTATATGACGAAAAAGAGAGAGAGACAGACCATATGCATTTTTGGGTTTACTATCAAATTTTCAAATCTAACTCCGTCGACTGCACTTTGTTCGAACACGGAAAGTCGAACACAGCAATGCGGAACTCCAAAAGTCAACCTAGAAATGGATTTTAACATGGATTGAGATAGGTGTTCACTGCTATTGCTGAACTACAAATGTCACCCCTATCTCAACCCATGATAAAACCCGTTCCTAGGTTGGCTTTTGGAGTTTGACATTGCCGTGTTCGACTTTCCGTATTCGAACAAAGTGCAGTTGATGGAGTTAGATTCAAAAATTTGATAGTAAACCCATTTTTGCATGAGTTTTGTAATGTGCTTTTAGTTCTGCTCAAATATTAGGATAAGTGGAATAAAGAGGGGAGAGATTCCCACAGTTTGGGACCAAGGGCTGAGGAGGCAAGGTTAGTACACCGAAGCCTAGTTTGGGGGGGTTGTGGAGAAGAGGACCTGAGTGGTTAAGACTTCTAAGGTTGTATGATGGTGCATCCCTGACTCCTTTGGAGGCTAGTGGAGGGAAATTTCATCCTTGATACTTTTAAAAAGCTGAGAGGTGAATAGAAAGTCAGCACATTGTTTCTTGGTAGTAAAGTCAACTTTTTCAATGGTTTCGCAGCGGTGTTCTTTTTGTTGGGAAAAGTGATTAACCTGCATATGGCATTTGAGATGGCTTGAATGGTGGCTGTACTTCTTTTTGAGGCTGCAGCAATCAGAGAAAGAAAGAGGTTATATTCTGACTGAGCCAATACAATCTTCTGCATCTTTTAAACCTAAAAGCTCTACTCCATTTCCTCGGTTGTTTTAATGACACTGTCCGAATGGACAAAAATAATAGCCTCTTCTTAGAATTCAAACATTTTACATATCTCAGGAAGAAATATTATTATTTTGGTTGGAAAATAATATGCATTTTTTTTATTTCAGGATTTGATTAGTTGCCAGGAAGCCTTGTTTCCATCAATTTAGAGGAATTATCCTCATCAGTTAATACAATATTAGCTCCTAAAGCACACACAAGTTAAATGAAGAGCACTCAGTGAAGGCTGGAGTATCTACAACAACAGCAAAATCTAAAAAGATGAAGAAACCCTTGGTTGGTAGTGTAGGTGCTATATATTATTTTTTATTATATTTGTTGATTTACAATGTTTAAGGATGTACCCTATAATAAACGCAATATTATTTCAACAGTTTTCTAGAATTTCAGTTGCTATTTTTAGCAGCAAGTATTTCATTGATTTAGTTGATAATGAATGGTGAGAATGCATTTTGTTTTCAAAAGGATGTTCCTAAAGTGATTTTAGTGATGTAGTTTAAATGAATTTTAAATGTTCAAGTATTTTCATAATGGTTTTGCTCCTTAAGGAAGGCTGTTATTTCTTTGTTATGTGAGCTTTATTTCTTTAATTGTCTTGAGGACATGTGACGGTTTTATGCTATTGTGACTGGTTGAGCTATGTTTTAAAATGTTTAATTTATTTAGCTGTTTGTTAATGGTCTGAAGAAGCAGAATACTTTTTGTGAAAGCACTAACCTGTTTCAATTAATAAAAGTTTTTGTTATGTATGAAGTGAGAACTATTTATACAGCCATGTTTGGAAGGGGGTTTTCTTCTTTTTAAATATTAGCTGCTACTTAAGTCGGAATGTTTGACTATGCACGTCGTAGAATAAGTTGTCTGCTGAGGTAAGAAATAAATTTAACACCTGTTTAGTAGGTAGCTTTATCAAAGACGTATGTGCTCTTCCAATGCCAGTGAAAACAAATACTGAAGGTTAAGAATTTTTGGAAGCCAAGCATTTAAAAAGTTAATCATATTGTCTTCTTTCATATTCTTAGGAACATCAGATATTCTGAGATTATTTCTGCATTCTTTGTTCATCAGATCATCTATGTTTTTAAGCAGCAGTGATTTTTCTTTCAGTAAAAATTGATTCTGTATGTCTTCTCCTCCCAGTCTCCTGTTGGTTCGGTATACATTCATTTGATCAGCAGGTGGATGGCCGATCGGACAATGTGCGAAAGCAGTGCAGCAGGTTCTCACAATTGTGAACAGGAGATATGCAAAACACACAATAACTCCCCCCCCCCCCATTTTGACCCACGGTAGCACTTGTTTAGGTGGTAGAGTGGTTGGAAATGTCGCATTCGGTGTTTTGTATGACATTCCGACCGTTCACCACTTTTAAATTCAACATTCTGATTCGGCGTTACACACATTCGAGGTTGGTGTGGAAGCTCAAATGAATGCATACCACTGGTTCATTTACAGATGAGTCAGTGTTATTAAAGTGGAAGCTGTACCACATTTTAAGCAATACAGAATGATTGCTAAGGTTTTCTTGCATAAAAGCCAGTTTAATGGCTATTTGGCAGATGGCACAGAGTTAAGGCTGTGAGCTGTAGTCCCTGTGTTACTGTGCTTGATTTCCTCAGTACTCATTTGCCCACTGTGTAACCATAAGCAAATAACTTAACCAGATAATGCTCCCGGGCCACCCCTGAAAAGAGTCTCAGTGTGTTCGGTGGGCCAACCTGGTTAACAAGTGAATGTTTATTTTATTTATCCGTTTTCCATAATGGTTTCTGTATAATAGTAATGACCAGGTGATGAAAGTCCTTTTTTAGTGAAGACTCCTATGACGTTGAGTTTGAAACTATTTTTTTTCTTTACTCTCTAAGTGTTGATACAGACAGGAAATTAATTAAAGGTCCAAACATTTTTAATTTGTTCAAAATTAATACAAGTCAGCCTGTATTACAATGCAGAGGAAAAACAACTTGAATTAATGTAGGAAGTATGTTCTTGTCAGAATTAAACCAATAACAACAAACTGCAGAGTAATTTAAAAGCGATGCCACTAGTCATCCAACTTGATTTGCCTCCAAGCCCTTTTTCAGTCTCAAGTTAAATGTGCTTCTTGTTATTAAAGAATGTATCGATTCTCTGGTTCAGCCAAAGCGGGTTTCCTTTCAGTTTGGTCCTCCTTTGTAGTTTACAGCTGAACAGTAAGTACTATGACGGACTCAATTTTTGCATAAAATATGTATCAACAATCTTCAGTGCTGAAGAGGAATTTTTTCCTTTAAATTCCAGTTAATTATTGCTTCTCTATTGGCCTCCACAGTGGGGCAAAATACATCACAAATGTTTTCGCTTTTATGGGCAGTTACAGAAGTACAGTTCTGTTATAGTCGAAGACACACAGCTGGGGTAATGTTTGATTCTATGTAGGAAGTGCGGTAACCTTATGTAAATGATGCCTATTAACAAAATCATTTGATTGGATTGAAAAATTCCACTTAGTATTTGGATAATTAAAGTTATGTGATATAAATACAGAGTTTCCAATTCTGACAACTGCTAATGTTCATCTCTACTGATGTAAGGGGGCAAACCGTAACCTACTGACCTATTTCTGAGACCTATATACCTTCTTCCCTTTACTGAAACTCGGATGACTTCAGAATAAATTGAATTCTAAAATGTTTCATTTTTCATATAGATGGATACTACTCCATCATTAGGACCTGCTGTACAACCATTGTACATAGAATATCTGTTAACAATAAAGGTATATGAATCACACCTAAGCCAAGTCTCTGCTATCATAGCTATTGAAATATCAGTTAGTATGGGAATGCAACAAATATGATGATAAAAGCATTTGCTAATGTTGCTTTCTTACTCTGACTGTCTTCATTTCCATACATAAGTTCTATACATGTTTTGGATAAATTATCTTTTAACAATTAAAATAAAATTTCAGCTGTAGAGAGATGCCAATGATCTTAATTTCAGAAACTCCAGCATAATTTGTTTTCAGTAGTCTCCTCAATAACAATGAATTTTAAGAAATGATAAGATTAAAAAAAATGTGGCCGCGGTGGTGCAGCGGTTAGCACTGTCGCCTCACAGCAAGAGGTTCTCCCATTCGATTCTCGGCTGGAGTGCCTTTTGCATGTCCTCCCCATGGTCGAGTGACATCTAAAGACGTGCAGGTAGGTGTGTGCGTGAATGGGTGTGCCTTCTTTGAAGGTTGGGCATTGGGCTGGCAACTCTGCACCATAAAAATCCACTGCCAATCATTAGCGGACCGGAGTTCCGCTGTGGTTCCGGGAAAAGCTGAAAGATATAACATTAAAAAATATATGTTTTTGATGGGACACTTGGGACTGTACTTAAATATAACTATCATATACATTAGCAGCATTAAAAAACGTATGGACAGCAAGCTGTATGTTATATAGTTCTCAAATGAGCTGGAGTCAACATAAATCATGGACAAAAATGTCCCCTATGAGATCTTTAACTGGAATAATTACAGTATGAATTCCACAAGTAATATGATGTCAGTACAGAATGAGAGAAGATGTTCCAAATGGATAATTCACATGCTAGCACAAAGCATAAGAGAACATAGGAGGGATCTGCTTTTCCTTAAGATGTTTCAGTAGTGCTACTAACTACTTCAGGGAGTCTACCAAAAAAAGATGTTTGTCTTCATGACAGGACATCAAGTATGACCATATTTAAAATTTGCTTGAGATTTACTTGTGTAAGTATCATAAGAAATATTAGATCATAAGCTGTGAGGACGTGCCAAACATGGATTTAGAGATGTAATGGTACTCACAGGGAATGCTTCCATCACTTACAGGTAGTATCACAGTCAGATTATGAAGATTTTGTCAAGGCAAAGTTAGAAAATAAATCAACTAAGACACTAATAATATCTAACATGCTGCAGTGAGTCAGTGCAGTCACAAAAGAGCTTTATATTACAAATAGTTTTTTGTCTGTGGGGACTACAATAAAATAAAGCAATTCTCTGACAGTTAACTGTAACCATTCATATGTAGGAGGCACATCATTGTTTCAAAATGTAGACCTCTGCATTAGTTTTCATAACAAGTGCCTTAAAGAAACTTTTACTGAACACAATTGTACACTTTGCCAAGAGAGGCATCAATTAAACTATTTTGCATCAATTTTGTGTATTTTTTGGGGGGTGAGATCATTTACTACAGAGGTATCCCCATGTATGTTCCTGGGGTGCTTTGCCTTCAGCAGACAATACTTTCTGTCCTTTCAGTTAAAGCAAACTTGCTTCTGAAGGCTTATTTCACTTTTAAGAAGTTGCTCTGCTGTATATTTTGGCAATATTGCTTCAGCAGTATCGGTTCCGATATGTATATATATATATATATATATATATATATATATATATATATATATATATATATATATATATATATATTATATGGGTCTACTGCTTTTCATCGAATACCATCTATTCAAAAAAGAGCAGTAGACCGTTCAGTTACGCAAAAGTGCACTTATTCGAAAGTGCACTTTCGCAAACTCTGCTTCTACGAATTGCACCACAGTGGAGGACAGTAGGAAAACGTGCTATGTCCTCCACTGTGGTGTGGAAGTCACGGACCTTAGGGTTAGGGCATGGATCATAGTACGGGGATAGCCCTACTAGCTATCCCCTTACCATGACCTGCACCCTAACCCTAAGGTCTGTGACTACTACACTAAATGGCAGTATGTAGCCCGTTCACTGAAGTGGATTTCGTGAAAGTGCACTTTCGATTAAGTGCACTTTCGCGTAACCCAGGATCGACTGTGTGAGTTTGAAGAAGTGTATTTTTGAACTTTGCTTTGGCTTGTCTGCAATGAGGCAGGGAAGTAGGGTACAGTCATCCTGGGAGAAGGACAAGGTATACAGTGATTGCCCAGCATGCTGTTCTATGCAGTGTACTCAGAAATGTAATTTTGTGTACAGCTATTGAAGTGCCAAGATAGCTTTCCTTTGCACTGAACATCTACCTGGATTTATTAAGAGCAAGTTATGGACTGCAGGTGACTGGTAAAGTACAGTAATGATTATGCTGAGAAAACAATGCACAACAAAGAAATGAAACTGTTCTGATTCAAATAATTCAAATCATGAAATGTTTAAAAAAGTCTCAACAAAACTTTGTGGTTTTACTAAAAAGCCAAACAACCTGCAATGATTTCAAATGAAACTGTCAGAAAAGGTTTCAGCATAAGGACACAGCAGCACAGTAAAATAAGAAAATGCACAAAAATGAAACCCAGCCAGGTGGGCTGTGGCCCCCACACCCCCTTTACTAAATATACCAACTCCAAGATCGCACTACCAGGGGTAAAGGGCAAAGTTCACCCTGGTGGCCAAGTGGTTTGTTTCTTGTTGAAAGCAGTTCGGTGCTCTGTGGTTTCAGAAATGTCAGTTTTTGTTGAATTCATCTCTGCCAAATGGAAGTGGTCTTTCAGGTAATGAAGGTAGACCCATATGTACAGGTACAAGGTTCGATCCTCCCACCTCCTAAAAACATGCTGAATGTTTCCACCTCAAACTCACCTAAGAATTGAGTTGCGGGCAGCAGCACAGATTCTAGATGGTGCCTCTAGGAGTAAGAGTTGTATAGACCAGTGACTTTTGGGCATCAACTGTGGTGCACAGTATCTTTAAGATAGGAGAACATGGATCACAGACTGTGTGCCATGTCAAGGTTTGCTACTCGGTGGTATAAAATATGGCTCTAGGTGATTTGCTTGTGTTGACTAATGTCACCAAACAGGCAAGGGTATTTGCTGGTGATAAGTGGGTTGAGGACCCCTCCTACTCTGACTTATGTCAGGGACTCATGTTAATGGTGGGAGGGGTGTATGTGCCCATACTGGCCAGTGCATGCTTGCCATAAAGCCTAGCAGCATTGGGTCAGTAACCTACTGGCTGGTGTTCAGTTACTGAGCCTGGGTTACCTGGGATAATGAGAAAGTTAGATATAAAACCAATCAACCTGTTGAACATGAACTAAGAATTGCTGCACTCAATATAAGTTCACTGACTGGATGCAGCTTTGAACTGGATGACATGATGGTAAGGAAGAGTCTGATCATTCTATATACCAAGAAGACAAGATGGAAGGACAGTGCAGCAAAGCCACTTGGCTTGGGATCCAGTGTCTACTACTCAGAAGGAGGACAGACTAGAAATGGTGCAGGAATTATGGTGAGGGAGAGGCTTTAGAAGATGTTGAGGGGACGTAATCAGAATGAGGGACAGGCTCATGGCAGTTAGACTGTAGTGTAATGATAGGGCACTGCTCAATCTCAGCCTAGGCCACACAGCAGGGCTGTGAAAGTGAAGAAAAGAGTGCATTCAGACAGCAGCTGCAGGATCTACCATATGAAGCAGGACAACAGAAACTGGTGTTGATAATGGGTGACTTGAATGCACATATCAGGACACAGAACATGACATGAGGACTGCCATATATCTGAGAAAAGGGACTATTTCGGCCATTCAGTCTCCCTGAGTTTCAGGACTTGCTCTAGTTTGTCCCAACATTTCAAATGGTTACCAGTTTGAGGACATGTGCAGAAAAGCAGGAGACAATCTGGTGAAGTAGATTTGGGACAGACAGGAAGAAAGCAAGAATAAAAAAGGGCATTCAGCAAAGAGGTGGATGAAGTGTGTAAGAGAAATCCGGTGACAGTCATGCATGATTGTCATACAAGATAGGATAGTGGCATGCAATCAACAGAGAAAGTGGCAGTTGACATGACACACTGACTTCATGTATGAAAAGCAAAATGTGAAAAAAGGGCATCGATGATGATGATGACATATATATATATATATATATATATATATATATATATATATACAGTGTGTGTGTGTGTGTGTATATACCAGCTTCCCAAAACTGTAAAATATTGTTATTCTTGATGATTTTAACCTAAACTACCTAGGTCCCCTGAGTAATGACATTGCTGAATTCCCTGCCAATACCAACCTTATACAGTAAGTCATTGATGCTACTCATCCAAATCGTTAAACCAACAACCTCTCCTTTCTGGATCTGCTAATAACTAACAATCCTACCATCATCTCCAATGTATCCATACCCTCACTCAGTGACCACTGCCCAGTAACCTTCCAGATTATCTAGCAGTCACCAAAACTGCCCCAAACTAGTTACCTTAAGACCTAGATCCACCATCAATACAGACAACCTCAATAAAGACCTAGTAACTTTGGTCTCCCATTACCAATTTATAGAACCCCAACTTGGCTGCAATAGCTCTTTCACATACCCTTCTTTGTCTTTAAGACAAATTCTTCTCTCTCAGACAGCACCTTTTTCAAATACAACAAACCCCCTGGCTAACCACTGAACTGAAAGCTCTGCTCAAACTTATGGACAATGTGTGGTCTTCATGGAGACAAAATAACTTACCAAAAAAATCATACCGCCTTTACCTCTCTATATATCCTAGCTAAGCAAGCCATACTCAAGCACAAAAGAAACTACTTCAGAGTCAAGCAACTTGGGCTTCTAGGCAAACTCAAACATTTTTGGCAGGAAGTAAATTTTCTCACAGGCCATAAATGCACTGATTACACCGCCTCTCCTATCACCAACCAAACCTCTCAAGACCAAATCTCAACCTCTGACTTTCTTTAAGAATTCAGCCACCTCCCTAGTACTGCAACTTCTACCTTTCCCCCCAACTCACCCACCTCCCATTTTATCCTCCTTGTTCCCCTTCTAGAAAACATACCCCTGGATACACCCCCACGTGCAGACACCCTATTGACTTGGTTTATATCACTCTGCAAAGACTTCCTTGCCACACTTCTTCTACATATTTATAGCCTCTGCTTTATTCAAAATAATGTCAAAACATATGGAAAACGGCTTTGGTTAAACCCCTTCCCAAACAGCCTCAGCCAGTAAATACCTCCCATGTCTGCCCTATCTCTATCCTCTCTGCACTTGGGAAAATACTTGAAAAATTAATCTACAACCAACTGTCCACTTGTATCTAACAATACCACCTCTTCACTCTTAAACAGCATGGATTATCAGTTGCCCAGAGTACAATGACAGCACTATGGTCGCTTACAGATGAGATCCTTCTCAACATGGATAAAGGAAACCTTTCAGGAGCTCTCTTCATTGACCTTAACAAAGCTTTTGATCTAACTGACCACTGCCTGCTCCTTCACTCCCTCCAAGAAATTAGCATTAGCTCCAACATTGTCACCTAGTTCTAACGGTTTACTCAAACTAAACTCCCTGTGTATATCGCAACTCTTCTGTTCGTAATTTCAATATAGGTTTAATAGCAATGGTTTTGTTTAACCTTGGTGGTGTACTGGCACTTAATTTAAGTTGTCATAAAAGCTCTTTCTATTCAAGTTTGCTTTCCCAGTCACCACCCTTAGGGTTGCTAGTAACTTTGTCTAGGATACCAAAAGTGAAACTATGGACATCTGGACTGACGTCAAGTGCTTTAATAGAGCACTAACCTTATTTTTAGTTTTAATGTCATAGTCGTGCTCATAGATTCTTTTCCTTAATGTCTTCTCTGTCTTTCCTATGTAAAATGATAAACAGGTATTGCATTTTGTTAAATAAACTCCCTGTTGTAGAATAATTCCTTTTAATAAATCTAATATTATGTTCCCTTATTTGTATAGGTTTTGCCTGTATAATAAAACCACACTGCTTGCAACTTCCACATTTCAAGGTCGTCCCAGTACTGATAGTTCCCATGTAGGTACTGCCATGTTCAAAAATGCTTTTTAGGTTCCTAGAAACTTTACTAACTATCCTGACTTGGCTTCCTACTACTGAATATACAGTGGGGTTAGAGCTAAGAATATTCCAATTTTTCTCAATAATGGATTTAATGTCTCAGCATTCATTGCTGAATTCTAATATCATGGTCATTCTGAAACTTGAGGTGTTTTCAATTACTTGTTTATTAGTATTATTACTCAGGCCAACACCCAAAATCAGTTTCAATTTCTAGTCCCTAAATACCTCTACCTCAGATACCATCCTCTCTACCATACTTCTTAGGTATCCTCTGTCGTGAAGCATATTTTTTAACTTGTTGGCTTCATCTAAAAATACATCTGCTTCTGAAATCATCCTAGACAACCTAATAGCTTGCCCCCTAACCAGACTAAACTTCTGGTGATAGGGGTGTGCACTAGAGTAGAGTAAGCAAGTGAATTTCCTTAAAAACGTATCCAAACTAGAAAACAAAGAAATGCTGACAAGACCCACACCAACCTATTAAAATAATAAAGAAACTGCACTTACACTACTCTAGTGCACACCCCTATCACCACAGAAATTATTCCTATTAGACCAATATTGAAATTACAAGCTGAAGAGCTGTGATATACACAGAGAGTGCTATGGGACTGAATGCACAAATTAGGCATGAATCATTATGAATTTTTCTCATGACTTTTTATATGAGGTTTTTAGAAATGTTTGAAGGTGAAGCTTTTTGAAAAGATTTTTGAATATGCAGTACAGTTTTTATTACACTTTTGTTATGGTCTTTTTAAATACTATGCATCTGAATTATAAAACACATTGTATATGCCTTTAATTTTAATTTTATGTTGATTGCTGATTTAATTAATCTGAGTCATTCATTCATTGGGTAATTAGTAAACATTTTACTATATATACCCCAGTGGTTTTAAATTTATTTGAATTCTGGTGAAGTCTCAGACCAAGATGAAAGTGCTTAATTAATTTATTTTTTTTATTAAATTCATGTTTTTATGAACTCCATTCTGCTTATTGACTTATTGCACCAGCTTCCTATATTGATGTGCTTTATTTTTGGTTATTGGTTCTAACATTTCTTAACAAATAGCTATCTCAGAATTAAATCAAGCCCATCCCTATGGTGCCAGCACCCCTTACCAGGGGAGTGCCACAGGGATTCATACTCACCCCTCCTTTGTTTTCAATCTTTATTAACAGGCTGTCCTCTGATCTCCCTAACCTTCTTATAACTCTTTATGCAGATGCAATCAAATAATCATTGCCCAGCAAACAACATCCAAAACCGATGTTTATCCTAATAAGGACCCTAATAATTGGCCATGAGAAAGAGGCATATTAAAAATCCAAACCCGCTCTGTCTTACTTTGACTGTGTCTTTCCCTCAACTATTACATTGAACTGGCATCAATCAAACCATCACTGTCCAGTAAACAACATCTAAGACTGAGGTTTACTCTAATAATGACCCTAATAAGGAACATGCAGTTATACGATGGCTAGTGTTATGTTCTCTAATTTGAAGGCTTAATCCATTGCAGATACTGTGTTAGTGCAAATGCTGTGGCAGTGTTCTAGAATGTGAGCATTGTGAGTGCTCCTTGAGTGTAGCAGACAAACACTGTTACTTTACCTACAAGAGCGTACCAGATATATACAATACTTTGGTATTTTCATGTTGTTAAGCTGATTCTGCTTGTTAATCTAATTGATAAACTTGCACTGAATATACAGGTGCAACTGGTCTACATTCTTGCTAACTTTGATATCTCTGTTATCTGAATATTCTGGTACGAGACTATACTTTTTATTTCTACAAAGAAGGACTGGTTGGGTCTACTGTCCTGTTTCATATATAGCTATTCTCTAACTGATGATGTGACAGTCTAATTAATTCCAGTGTCCTCTTTTTACCTGATACCTAGCATAACTGAGTCCTTTATAGTTTTTTTTGTCACTATCTCTTAGACTTGCTGCTTGACAGTTATTGTTCTGTTTTTTTAACCATTAATCTATTCTTAACAATATGCAAATGTTAAATGAGTTGAAAAGTATTAACCATTTTGTGAGGTTCAAATGCCAAATTATGTCTTGAGTTTACCTTCTGGCAGTTGTGCTTTAAGTCCTGCAGACAGTATTTCATAGTTTTGAGTCACCTAAGACAGACTGTTATTGCCTTTTTACCCTTTGCTCATCAACTAATGTATATCAGCTGTAACTTAGTTTGTCACATCACCCTTGCCTTTATCTAATCTGTATTATTTCCTCTGTTTATTCTTATTTTAGCCAAACCCTCTCTGTCTTACTTTGACTATCTCTTCCTTCAGCTATTACACTGAACTGGCATCAATCAAACCATCATTGTCCAGCAAACAACATTCAAGATTGAGGTTTACGCCAATAAGGACACTAATAAGGACCATGCGGGAGAGGCATATTAATAATGTATATTGTTTATTATCATGTCTAACGTAGCTATTCTATTCATCAGTAATAAATAGGGCAGGGTCTTATGTAGAGAACATACACTCCCACTAGAACTAATAAGTTCCGGGTATTTTTTTTTTGTACTGGAAAACGTGGTCTTCTCTTCAGCTCTGATACTTCTTGTCTATTCTATACTATATACCCACTGGAACAGTCCTCCCCCACTTCACCTACCTTACCATACTTTACCTTACTTGTTCTTTGCTGCAGTATAAATCTGTCTGCCTGTCTTCTACTATAACTTCCAATGCATGCACTATCTGTAACATGTAAATACTGATCTTTTCATTAGTGAAACAGCAAAAATAATTAACTGCAGTACTTAGTATCTCTTTAGGCAGGCATTTCTACTAACTACACCTGCACCTGGCTAACCCCGTGCTTTGAAACTCGTTCTGATAACCTCCATAGAATTAATATGACTGTGTAACACTGCACCTTCTATTATTTGCTACCTTGCTCCTTCTTCTAACAGCTTTTCTAGTGACATTACATATTTACTCTTTCTACCACATAAGAGTTCTTACTTGCTCACCTGTAAGTCTACAGACAGTTTTTTTGTTCTCCCCTTTCATACTTCTTTGCCATTTAAGCTGGTGCAGCCAGCTCCATTCACCTTTGCTTTGCTCGGGCACACTCTGGTCCCCTACCCCCCTATATCCCACCCGCACTATCCCTAGTTTTATACCTACATAAAAACTTCCTCTTCCTATCCAAGCAACCTATCATTCTGCTATCATTCATCTGTCACTAACACCCACTACTTTAATCATACTATCCATATCTCCACCCTTGAGGATCTACCTATCTAGTCATATCTCTCACTCCACTCCCCTATCTACCTACCCCCAAATCTCAGCCACCCCCACTATCCTTAGTTTCATACTTACACAAAACCCTCCTCTTCTTGTGCATAACTCCTCCTCTTCCTATTCAAGCAACCTATCATTCTGCTACCCTTCATCTGTCACTAACACCCACTACTCAAATCATGCCATCCATATCTCCACTATTGAAGCTCCACCTATCAAGTTATACCTTTCTTTCACAAAACTCCTCAGCCTCCATCTCATTGTTTACACCTACTGTTGCCTCCTATTAAATTCTTTTCTCTTTAGCATTTTTTTCTCCTTTATATACGTTATATCTCAACAGCAGTCCCCTTTCTTCTCCTTTTAGCTTTCTTTCTGCTCCACATTCTTAGCATCCTATATTCTACATACTTATTCAAATTCCTGCCTAATTCTTTTTAATTATTTTTATTTATTTTTAATTCTTTATATTTGTTTTATTTCCTTCTATAATGTAATTATATATACATATACCATCTATTCTCCATCATTGTCTTCATGACACCTGTTTTTAATACACACCAAATATGTTCCTCATCTTTCTATCCACACATCTACTCCTACTACTATCATACCTTACATGCTATATGATACGTATCACACCTATTTCTCAATCCTGCACCCTTACTCATACTGCCTATGTCATGTGCCAGCTGTTTACTATCTAGCTTATTTAGCTTACCTCTATCTTGTTTTCAGATATAAAATTCTTAACCCTTCAACCAAACCATATAAGGTTGTTGTTGTTTGTCTTTTGGCTTTTCCCAATTAGGTGTCGCCACAGTGGAACTCCGGTCCGCTAATGATTGGTAGTTGTTTTTTTTTTTTTTTTTATGGTGTCAGGTTGCCAGCCTGACGCCCAACCTTCAATGAAGGTACACCCATTCAACGCATGTCTTTTGAACGCCCACTCGACCGTGGGGAGGACAGGCAGACTCCACAAAGAAGACACTCCCAACCCAAGCCGAGAATTGAACGGGAGAACCTCTTGCTGTGAGGCAACAGCACTACCGCTGCACCACCAAACCATATAAGGTAAAATTTAAATTTAATAGTAACATACCTAAACTCTCACGAGTGTATGAATACTGCAGAAAGATCATATTATGTGGTGATGTCCACCCAAGCCCATGTTCTGACTGCCTCTTTTTTCCACCCGCTCCCATTTCTACTGTAACAACATCTACTAAAAATTTGAAAATCATATCCACAAATATTCAAATTATAGTAAACAAAGTCTCTGAAATTCATTCCTGGATCACTCATTACTCCCCAGACATTATTATTCTTACAGAAACTTGGCTTAAACCACATATGAAAGACTCTGAAATTCTCCACCCGGCTATACTTTCATTCGCTCTGAGAGATTAAATAAAAAAGATGGCGGTGTAGCAATCATGTTTTCTAACAATATCTCTGTCTCTCCTTTTTCTATTTATCTACCTAAATTCTTCTCTGCTGAGATCCTTCTCTCTCACTGTAAATTAAATGAGCATAAAACACTATGTATAATTGCCCTATATATTCCCTCAGGAAATAGCATCCCTATTCTGGAAGACATCCTACACTGGGTATCTAGTTCCATTTCTCATGAAATAATAATTCTTGATGATGTCAATATTAACTGGCAAACCTTCACCTCAGACTACCCTTCCACTGGTATCAATCTACATGGTTTCAAACAGCTCATTACTTCCCACACTCACTTCAACAAAGCTAATAACAATAAGACTACACTGGACTGGATCCTAGTCTCAAATCCACACCTTCATAACTCTTCAAAAACCCTCCCAGACTCTTTTGGTGATCACCATCCCACCTGTGTTCAGAGACTAGCAACTCACCATATCAAACAGCGTCTTTATAAAGACTGACATAACCTCTCAAATTTTAATTCCAAGATCTTTAAAGATATTCTTAATAACATTAATTGGTCCATCCTCAATTCTCTACTACTAGATAATGCTGTTTTAAAATTTAAGACAATATTTATTGACATTCTTAATAGCCTTGCTCCTTTTAGGAAAAACAGACAAATTCACCCAGTCACTCTAGCTAGCCCCTTCTAGCAGACAATTAATGTATAAGAGAGACAACGCTAAAAGAAACTGGCAAAAATTCAAATCTCAAGCTCACCTACAGACCTACAAACAACTTTGAAACATGACAAAAAACAAGTTAGTACTGATAAGAAATATTATTACTTCAATCCACAGGATAACCAAAAACACAACCCCCAAAATTTTGGTCCACTATCAAGAATATATTATATCCTGGAACTACTAGTATCTATAACTCTTGTCCAGGCATCTTACCTTTAGAAACTGCTTCTAAATTTAACTCCATTTCTATAGACTCAATAGCCACCCTCACCCAAAACTCCCTACAGAATCTTGCCACCCCTGACAAACATCAAAGTTTTAACAATGCCATTTTCAACTTACAATTTGTCTGCACTTCCAATATAAAAAGATTATTACACTACTTCCCTGCTCACCCTTTGTAGACAGTCTCCCACATGAATATATAAAGATTGCTGCCCCCTCTATTGCCTACCCAATCTCTATCTTGATCAATCATTCCTCTTCATAAAGGAGGAAACTCCACTGAAATAAACGTCAGACCAATTGTAATCTTGTCCCCTCTTTCCAAGATCTTAGAAAACATATTCATAAACAACTTTTACAATACTTACTCACAGAAAATCTATTAACCTCTACCCAACATGACTTCCGTACAGATCATAGCACAACGACTGCCCTTGTTGCCTTTTTGGACCATGTCATTAAAAAGCCAGAGTTAACAATTTAGTTTCTTCCCTGTTTTTAGATCTCTCTGAACCTTTCAATACAGTCACACATACTAAACTACTCTCAAAATGTATGCTTTTCCAGTACAACAGTGACTTGCTTCTCTAACTACCTATCTAACCAGCTACAATCAGTTAAATGGCTCCCTACTTTATCTTCTTTCCTCTCAGTTAATACAGGTGCCCCACAAGGCTCCGCACTTGACTGTCTCCTTAACATATTTATAAATGATCTACATACATCCTCCCAACAAGCTATACTTGTACAATATGCAGATTATTCAACTGTCATTTGTTCATCTAAAAGTCCTTCCCAGTTAACAATCTATCACTCAATATGCTCTTTTGAAAACTGCCTCGGTGACAACCAGCTTTTCCTAAATCTAAATAAAAAAACTGGTTTTATTTCTCCCCAAATCCCAAACACACATAAAAGACACCTTCAAAATATCCTCTATCAACAATACTAAAACTGAAGCTGTACCTCACACAAAGTTACTTGGTGCCATAATAGATGATGAACTGAAATTTGATCTTCATATTTAAAAGTGCATAAAATAACACACTGAAACTGGGCATGCTCTATAGATCAAAACAATTCCTTTCTCCTTTAGAATGACTGTAGCCAAAACATACCTCGTTCCTTCACTAATATATGACCCACCAATTTTCACCCTAAGATCAAAAATTGAGCTTTGCTATAACAAAGTAGCTAGATTTGCAGCCAGTCAGTCATACAACTTCCACCACTGCTCTGCCCTCAGATATTTAAACTGGCTTTGAGTTGCCACACTACCTCAAGTTTATATAACTCCTCCTTGCTCATAAAATGATATACAAATTCCTCATCCTGCCCAGCAAACAGCACAATTCTTAACCATTACCTCCCTAATGTTTTTGCTTATCGGAAAAAAACCTCCTTGAAATCCATAAACCAAAAAAAAAATATATATCAGTCACTGCCTCTATTCCTACTCAGTAGCCATGGTCTAGAACCGTATTCCTACAGATACTAGAGCAATGCTATGTAGTCACATATTCAAACAATCTCTGAAGAGATTTTGCCTTAACTCCTGGCTCTGTACTTGTCTTACACCAGGCTGACACCACCCGTTACACCTTCCTTCTCTTCCTTCTTCCTTCCTTCTTCCTTCTCTTTCCCTTGCTCTTCTTTTCCCCTTTCCTTTCCTCCTTTTTTCTATTAGCACCAGTTACTTCTCTGATAGCTCCCTACTTTAACTCCATTCATAATCGCTATCCAACTACAAAATGTCTTTCCTTTCTCTTAGTCTTTTGCCCATATTTAAAATTCTTAACATATTTACCATTGGTTATCACTATTGATCGTACTTTACTAGGTATTCAGTATTCTAGGATTGTTGTTTAATATTCACAGTATGATTTTCTAACGTAACTTTATTTATCCTGTATGTCTATATATATAAGTATAGATAACATGGTTATTCTTGGATCCAGTCCCTCACATTCTGCTATTCACACCCAGCTTCAGTCTGACCTTCACTCCCTTAGTTCTAGGACTAACAACCATAAGTCACTCCTAAATGTCTCTAAAACAAAAAGTATGACATTTGGAACCTCACAAAAACTGAAAAAGACTCCTAAAAATCTGAGCATCGTAAATCTCAATGGTTACCCAATAAAAACAACCACATCCTTTAAATACCTAGGTTTATGGTTAGACCAGTCACTTCACTTACAAATCCACATTTAAAACACCAGGAAAAAGATCAGTTAATTTATTCTGGTCCTGGAAAATATCTCCCTTTCTCTTCAGACCAGCTAGAGCTGCAATAGGCAAAGATAGGCAAAGGAGTCCTCCTTGCTCAACTTAAATACATGCACACCATCATAGCCACAGCCTTTAAAAAACTCATCCACTCTACCATCCATTGAAAACAAAATCTGCTAATTCATTTCCAATTCATCCCTTAAAGGACACCACTGCATTATCCTCTTCAAGCCCAAATGGCTACCAGTCTCCTATAAAGTCTAGCTACTTCTAGAGTCTCTTGTTTTCAAACTACTTCATCCATGTGCCTTGTGATGCCCGTAGTCCAGTAATCAAAGAGCCTCAATCCTCACCACTGGCAACAGCTAGGGGATGTACACACTGGGAGGATGATGAGTACACACACAGTAAAGAACAATTTCCCATAAGAGCACACAGAGATCACAGTAAGCCTGGGGCTGGTTTCTCCCTTTTTCACCAGATCCCCAATAAGACTCCCCACTGGCACAGCTATAGTGTTAAGATCTCAGCTGTGGGGCCAAGCCAAGATCTCCAGCACCCTCTCTGTCCAACCAGTGCTTTGTTTCCCTGCCCAAGTAGCTGACACACACACACTTTGAGATTTGATTTATATGCAAACACACACACACACACCCACACACACACACCTGGGGAAGGCTGGCACAGGTTTACTAGCTATGCCCCCTTCTGCCCAGACTACAAGGTAGTTTCCATTGCTATGAACCTCTACTTATCAGCTACTATAAGTCCCTCACAAAGGGTGCCCAATCCTACTGTGTAATGTTACTATTAATCCAAATGGTAGTTTTGACCAAGACTTGCGAGGGTATTTAGGAGTGGCTTGTACAGTGTCAGCAAATACATATACAAGTACTCTAAGAGCTTAAATATGCCTCACAAATAGCCACAAAGATAGGTTTAAATATAGTTAATAGTAAATAATAAAAGAACAGAACAATACTCAATAAATCAACACAGAAACTTCAGAGTTCAAAATCACAGGAAATATTTTAAAACAACACTGCATTGCAGTCCCAAGTAAATACAGAAAACATCTAAACTAATCTTTACTATATTCCTATCTATAGCTAAAAGAGATACTATGCCCTAAATCTTACTTACGGTAAGGCAAGTGCAGATGTTGATGATGAGTGGATGTTCTTGCTAGGTCCAAGACAAATTACAAAATGCACAGTCTCTCTCTGAGAGAGTTCTTAAATTAATATCACATTTTACTGCTGGGTTAGGTTGGATGACATGACTTTTTGTCACTTGACTTCAGATCCCAGGCTAAAACAGAAACCAACAGAATTTAACATCTCCGTGTTAAAAATACATATCTCTCAGATGTTTGCAGATCTTGGAAGTCATAAAACAATAAAACACTTTTGCATTTGAACCCGAATAATTATTTCTCTTTCAAAACAATACAAAAACTTCTAGCTCTTGACATTGTGTCTGCTACTGAACTGAAACTGAGACATAACATTTTTTGTTTATGGCCCACCTATAAAGTAACTTAACCTCAACTGTTCTTAAGTTTTGCAGGTTAATCTTCTATGTTCCAGCAGGGTACACTGTGGATACATCTTAGCTCAGTACATAACATTCAGTTCTGTATAAATCATATCAATATTCACAAATGACATAGAATTATTTACAAAATTCCAGATAGCTGGGCTGGCCATATTTCCCCATAACACATCCCCCCCCCCCGAAAACTCAAGCTAGTTTTTCAAGTGACCCTTGAGAAACATTGCTTGAGAGGGTTGAGTCTTTCTGGGAATACCTTACCCCATTCCCTGTATTGACGGCCCATCTGTATCGACATTGCTAACCCCATTGTGGTCTTGCACTGTCATATCATATGCTTACAACCCTAGGCTCCACCTTAGTAACTTGGAACTTTTCGAGCTGGCTCAATGTAGCCATGTTATGGTATTGTGGTCTGTAAGTACAGTTAATTTCCTTCCATACAGATAATGCTAAAGTTTCTGTAGTGCCCACACTATGACTAGACATTCCTTTTCCACAGCTGCGTAGCATTCCTTCCTGGGTTGGAGCCTACAACTGAGATATAACACTGGGTGCTCTTCTCCCTCTGAGGAAACCTAGCTAAGTATAGCCCCCACCCCATGGTTTGAAGCATCCACCTGCACAACAAATTATTTGCTGTAATTTGGACTGGATAACACAGGGGGTTCTCGCAAAGCTCCTTTAAGCTTCTGGAATGCCTGCTCACATGCTGGGGTCCACACTACCTTATCTGGCTTGTTTTTCCTTGTCAGATCTGTGAGGGGGAGCAGCTGTCTTACTATAATTGGGGACAAAATGTCTGTAGTCCTCTGCTGTCCCTAAGAATGCCCTCACCTGCTTTTTGGTAACAGGGGCAGGCCATGCCTAAATGGCTTCCAGTTTGGCAGGTTCTGGCCTGATGTTACCACTCCCCACTCTATGTCCTAGGTAGGAGACCTCTACCATACCCACCTGACATTTGCTGGGCTTAATTGTCAACCCTGCCCTCTACAGTCTGCCCAGCACCTCCCTGATATGCTGAAGGTGCTCTTGCCATGAATGGCTTTAGATGGCAATATCATCTAGGTAAGCAAGGGAAAAATGTCCTGCTCCTACTAGGATACAATCTACCAGCCTCTGGAAAGTTGCTGGGGCATTTTTCATCCTAAAGTGCATATTTGTGAACTCATACAAGCCAAAAGGAGTCAGAAAAGCTGACCTCTCTCTAGCACTGGGAGTCAAAGGCAACTGCCAGTAATCCTTGGTAAGATCAATAGTGGTAAGATACTTAGCCCCACCCAGCTGCTATAGGGCTTCATCTGCCTAGGCATGGGGTAAGCATCTGACTGTGTGTGTCTATTTAATTTCCTGTAGTCCACACAGAACCTGGTGCTCCTGTCCTTCTTTGGTATCAGCACCACTGGGGAAGCCCAGGGACCACTGGATTCCTGAATTACCCCTAGTTCCAACATTTCCTGTATCTCCTCCCTCAGAGTCTATTTGACTCTCTCAGACAGTCTATAAGGGGCCTGCTTAATACGCCTTTGGGATCCTGTATCCTCATGATGCGGCATAAGGTTGGCGCACCCTGGTTTCCCAGTGAACATGCTCACAAACTCATGTAACACTGCACATATTTTTTTAACCTGAGTAGGGGATAGCTGGTGGGACACTGCTAACCCTTCCACTGAGGTGACAGTCCGAGCCTCACTGAGGAGATCAGTCACCAGATCCATACCTCTCAACTGTCCAGATTTTTGCCTCATATTTTTGGTCTGTTCTTCATAAAATTTGTTTTTTTTGGCAAATTTCTGAGGAATGAATTCACCAAATAGTGATATTCATTTCAATTTCAAACTTAATATCTTTCAGAAAATGCATGTTAACACAAATTCTGTTATTCTAGTAACTTTTTAAGTTTATAACAGCAATTTTTAAAATGTGCACCTATTTTTGGGCCTTTGTCACCCTGTTATTTTAGGCTTTGTCCAGATTTTTAGTACTAAGAGGTTGAGAGGTATGACCAGATCCCCCCAGACTCCTCCTGCCATCCAGTACAAATACTCAGCACAAGGGCCTCCCTATCATGGTAAGGTTTCATCATGTTAACATAGTACAATGTATGCCCCTGCCTCCTGCCTAGCAGGTCTGCCATGTAGTTTTTATTTTTTTATTTTACATTTGTTTACTGTGAGAGTCTGATTGGACACAGGTCCATTTTCAGTGGAGGCCCAGGGAGAAAAGCTCCAAAAAAATAGTGAGCATATGTACTATCTTTATTTTATTTTACATCACTGACCTTCCTTATTACCTTGCAGGGTCCCTACCAAGCTGACAGCAGCTTGTTGTGTCTGACAGGAATGAGAACTATTACGTGCTGCCCTACAGCATACTCTCTAGATTGAGCATCCCTGTTATACCAGACCTTCTTCTGCTGTTGAGCTTCTGCCAGGTTCTCCTGGGCCATGCCCATGAGTTCCCTGAGCCTTGACCTGAGGTTTAGGACATATGCCACAACAGACTCCTTGTGAGAGTCACACTCACCTTCCCACTCATCTTGAATCAAATCTAAAGGTCCCCTCACCCTATGCCTATGCAGCAACTCAAAGGGTGAAAAACCTGTGGATTCCTGAAGAACCTCTCTGTAAGAAAAAAACAGATGAGGCAGATATTTGTCACATTCCCTCTTGAGCTGGTCTGCAAATGCCCATATCAAGGACTTTAGTGTACAGTTTAACCTCTCAACAAGACTATTAATCTGGGGATGGTACAGGGTGGTCTTTAGGTACTTCACCCCACAGTACTTCCACAGACAAGCCAACATGTCTGGCATGAAATTGGCACCTCTGCCAGTATTTCTTTTGGGAAACTTACCCTGCTTAAAATCTCTAACAAAGCATGTTCCACCTTTCCTGCCTCAATTGAGGGCAGAGCCACCACTTCAGTGTATCTGGTAGCATAATCTACTACCACTAGGATATACGTTTTTCCCTGTGGAACTTGGGGTACTCAAAGGCCCCACAATATCCATAGCTACTCTCTGAAATTGCTCTTCTATCACAGGCAAAGGCATCAAGGGAGCATTCACGTTGTCTCCTGCCTTGCCTACCTTTTGACACTGCTCACAGGTCCAGCAGTCACCTGTTACATCTCCAGAAATCACAGGACAATAAAAGTTCTGCATAATATGTCCCTTTGTATGTTTTATGCCCATATGACCTGCAAAGGGAATATCATGGGCTATGGCTAGAAGTGCCAGATGGCAGGCTCTAGGCACTACTAACTACTGTATTCTCTCACCCTCTAGCCCTCCCTCATGGGTCCACTCTCTATACAGTAACCCTTTGTCCCAGTATACAGATTCCCCCTTCCCTTGAGAATCAGGTGCCTCACTAGCTACCTCCCTCAGGTCTTGTAATGTAGGGCCTGAGAGCTGAGCCTGTCCCAACTCTGTCTTTGTAACCCTTACCAGCTTCCCTTCCACAGGAAGTCTGGTATTCTCTGACAGAGGTGCCTCACTGTCAGCCTGGGTACTATTACTACTCACCTCTGCCCTTGCAGTCGCTCTGTCCAAGGGAACATCAGTACCCACAAGTTGCTGTGGCTCACCTTCAGTCTCACTGCTACAGGTTAGCTCCCTCCCTGAAGTAACCACCTCACCAGTCCTGGCTGCAAGTGTGCAGTCTGTCTGGGTCTCCCCCATGCTACCAGACCCACATACTTGTCTCCAGGCCTGACTGCATGTAATTGCATGCACACAGGGTACTGCATTATCAAAATCATTCCCTATCAGGACATCTGCAGGGATATACTCAAACACACCCACTTGCTGGTTTCCTTTTCAACTCTCCCAGTCAAGGTGAACCCTAGCCAAAGGTATTTGGAATGGGGTCCCTCCTAAAGCTCTGATTGGAATAGACTGCCCAAGCAAGTAGTGCTCCTCTGTAACCATTGCAGGCTTCACAATGGTTAGGTCAGAGGCTGTGTCTCTGTTAGCAGTGGCCTCTTTCCCATCCAATAAGATAGGGTATAACCTCTTGTGGTAGTTTGGTACACTTGTTGTCTTGAAACAACTTACTGCTGGCATTTTGTCATTCCCACTTACTGACTCTCCCACCTTTTGTTCCCCAACTTGCCTCCATGGACATCTATATGCTTACATGGTCCCACTGGTTGCAATTAAACAGTTAACCCTTGGTCATGGACTAGTGACTTCCCCTGCTACTGGTGGATTCTGTTGGGGCAGTCTGGGCTGCCCACCATGGGTTCCTTTAGACCCATGAGCAGCACTGAGTGTCCCTTTCCTGTGCAGTGATGCCCTGCTTTCTAGGTATAGGTCTCCCTTCTTCCCAACTCATCTGCAGTATTGTATTGTCTATCAGCCAACCAAATTCTCATGTCCTCAGACAAAGTGCTAAGGGCTTGTTCATAGGTGTGTACTAGACTAATGGCCCTAGAGCCTTTAGATGCCTAGCCCATAGAAGTGCCCTGACATTGTGCTGCCTGAAGTTAGTTCCCAGTGCCTCCATCAAATAGAGCCACTGGAGTGATCCCCGGGGTGAACTTTCTATTTTCCATCCACTCATCAAGATTTTTCTTGAAGAAGGCCAGTGAGGTACTCTGCTTGACATGTATGGGAAGCCTATTCCATAGCATGGGCAGTCTCTGGGTTATGAACCTGTCCCTCCAGCATGTTCTGTTGATTGTGGTAGTGAAGTTGAGGTCTCTAGAGCATGTGGTGTGGAGGGATTGGGATTTCTTTAGATGTAGCATTTCTAACAGAGCTGGGTCAGACATGGCTTTATAAGTCAAGCAAAGATCACCTCTTAATAGACGATATGAGACAGAGAATAGCTGGAGTTTTTTTGAGTCTGCCCATGTAGGACATGTGTTTAAAGCCTAGGATCCTCTTTGTGAGGTACTTTTGTGGCCTTTCCAGCTGTTGCATGTGTCTAATGAGGCACATGCCAAATGGGGCATTATACCCGATGATTGGCCTAATGAGGGAAGAGTAGAGAGAGATGATGACCTTCTTCCTGGATGCAAAACACTTGGCAATGATATGTGCCACATAGAAGGACTTTCTGACCACAGTGGCAATGTGATGGTCGAAGGAGAGGTTGCTGTCAACCTGTGTCCCCAGATCTCTTATAACACCTTCAGTGTTCAGTGGGCTCCCATCAATGTGGTAATTAGTGGGAATTGAGTTTTTACCAAAGGGGATGATGATGCATTTTTGGCATTAAGCTTAAGGCCATGGTTTTGACACCAGTCATTGGTCTCAGTGAGGCCTTTCTGTAGGATGTCTACATCACTTGGGAAGTTAATAATGGCTCCCAGCTTGCAATCATCTGCGAACTTGGTCAGCCAGAGTCTCTCTGTATTGACCTGGACTTCTGAGAAGTAGATGCCAAACAGGAGAGGACCCAAGACTGATCCCTGTGGGACTCCACTCATGGCTGGTCAGCAGTCTGACGGAGTCCACTACTTTCACACTACAAGCCAATTTGCAATGCACCTAGCGATATAGGGGTTGATGATTAGTTTGGTGAGTTTATCAATAATTCCTGAGTGGGGATTAGTATAAAAGGCCTTGGCCAGATCAAGGTAGGCTGTATGAACTGCCTTGCCCTCATCCACAGCTCTGGTGACTGACTCAAAGAAGTCAACCAGGTTGAGTAAGCATGATCTACCTTTCACAAAACCAAATTGTGTGGGATATAGAGTTTGGTGAGTCCCTATATCCTTGTCAGTTAGGTCCATGATGATGTACTGCATAGCCTTAAATATCAGACTCATCAGGCTAATGGGGCAATAATTCCCAGGGTCTATAGTCACTCCCCCTTTATGGAGAGGGATGACTGTAGCAGTGCGCCATTCGGTAGGGACAGCTGTGATTGAACAGGGCACACAGATGTGGTACCAATTCACTTTGTAGTTCAGGTAGAACACATCCAGGGATTTTGTTGGGTCCCATGGAAGCTGTATTCTTGGCCTTGGACAATGCAGCTTTAACCTGTGCTGCAGTAATTGTGGGTGCCTAGCATTCCTCTGGTATTGTGATTGGTCCTTTGGGGGGGTAAAGTTGGTACTGACTTTGTCGGCCAGTATGTTGGCAATATCTGTAGGAGGTACCATTGTGTAGTAACTCAGAGCAAACCTGTGCATTGCCATGGAGATTCTTGATATAACTATAGAAGGCTTTGTGGTTGTTTTTAGTGTCTACCGCAATTCTGCCTTCATAGCTGGCTTTACAGGTTTTGATGAGGGATCTCAACTTTTTGTTGAGGCTAATAAGCGAGTTTTTCCAGTCTTGGGACTTCACAGTTTTCTGCAACAGTTTCTTCCTTCTGTTGTAGAGTTTATTAATGGCAGGGGACCACCAGACTGGCTTCCTTTTTTGGAGGAGAACATCTTGGTTCTGTTGGGGTATGGCTAGTTCCATGCATTTATTTACGTGTTCGTATAGTGCATTGGTGTATGATTCGGCAGTCATGTATCTATTTTCCATTGACATGGGTGCCATAAAGTTAGCCACCTCTGTTTTTCGGAGCCCAAAGTCAGTTTTGGAGAAGTTCTTCATGGTGCTTACCTTTGCAGGGGGTGTGGGTGAGATGTGGATTTCCATGGTGATTAGTTTGTGGTCGGATCTAACCAGGGAGGAATTGACTATTGGTATAGAGCAATGGTTGCCCATGTTAGTAATAACCAGGTCAAGGATATTGCTTCCTCTAGTGGGGGTAAGAATGAGCTGGACCAGGACATTGGAACTGATAATTTCCAGGAAGTGTTGGGCCAGTGTATTGGTGCAGGAGTAGTTTTCCCAGTTGATGGAGGGGTAGTTGAAGCCACCTAGTATGAGAGTGTTGGGTTGGACACTAATAGTTTCCAGGGTGCTTAGGGACATGGAGTGAGAGTCTTGGGACATGATTGGGGACCTATAGCAGGCTACGACCTGAATCGCCATCTTACCCAATGTTAGTTGTACCTGAAGTATTTCAGATGCATTATTCTGGACTACTAGTCTGGGGTGTGCATATCCTTTATGAATATGGAGACACCACCGCCTTTGTAGCTTCGGTCCATGTTCTGGGGTCAAAAGGTGTGGAATGAGTTATAGCCTGGTAGTGCAGGGGTGCTTTCTACTGCTTTAAACCAGATCTCCATTACAGCACAGATGTTGATGTTTTCCATTTTGAGAAGTGCTTTGAGCAAGTGCATCTTGAGATTTAGACTTCTAGCACTGAGCAGCATGACCCTTAGATTGCATTTATTTACATCTGTTACAGTGGTAATTTGGTCTTTGGAACATTGCCTAAAAAAGGCACTATAGGGTTGGCAAGAGCCTTACACAGTATCCAGAAACTCAGGGGTAACAGATGCACGCCATCTCTGGCAAAACATTGAGGTCTGTCAATCATGTCATCCCAAGAAGACAAATACTGGATCCCCTTAGAATGATACCAGATACTTAGCAAATTGTTGAAGTCAATAATGTTCTGCTTGTACTGTGGTATCATTCAGTGCAACTGTAAGATGCTGCTCAGGGCTAGGGTCATACCTGCCTGGGCCACATAATCTGAGAGCTCCTCCATGTCTCTTTTCATGTAGTCCAGGGAGGTGCATCTCAGGTCATTCACACCCACATGGAAAGTGACAGAGTCATACTTGTACTTGTTGTGGAGTGACCTGAGTGCATGTGTTATGTGGCGGATTCTGGCACCTGATAGACAGCTGTTATCTTCTCCTTATTCAACATAGTGAGTGGGACATCAGTGTGCCGCACTACTGAGTCACCTATGATTAGTGTATTGGGCAAGCTGTTTTGCCTTAGGGGCTTAGGTTGGGGGTCACACTATATAGGTGAGCTATGTATCTTGTGGTTTGCGATGTGTTGTGGTGGTCAAGTGTGTTTCTGCCTTGGAGGTCTCTGTTGTTTGGGTAGATTTCTATTGAAAGCCTCTGCAAAGGTGGGTGTGTGCTTTGTATTTTTATGTAAGAGCTGTGATTATGGGTGTTCTGGAGGGCTATGTGTTGAATGGGGTGTGGTGGAGGTGTTGCCGTTCTCCTCTTGACCAGCTATTCCAGTCTTGGCTTGAGAGTGCATGGCTTCCAATATGAATATATAAGCACATCTCTCACAAGTCTGAGTGTTGGGAGGTAAGAGGAGAGGGTTGTCTGTGTACATGAGGCAGTTGCTACACTGCCACAGAATGCTCAAGTTCACCAGGTTAATAGGAGAAAGCACAAGGAACTGACCTTTAGACATGCCATGAGGGATGGTCATTATTACTAAGTACTGGAGTGGTTTCCTTATATATTCCTTTTACAGGAAAAATGTCACTCGGGTGTCTGAGTCTGTACAGAGCACTGCCAATCACTTGAGGGGAAACTAATACATAAACTCTGAAAATTTAAGGATGAAGTATTTAGGCAGATATTCTGAAGTTAGAAAAAATCAAGTAGTACTTGCTAAAAAATAAAAAAGAAGACCAAAAGGTCTGCCAGCCCTTTAAAAGTGGTGACCTGACATCCACTCACCCATCTATGAAAATAAGTGCTTAGTTCAGCAATATATTCACATGGACTTTCATCTGCCTTGCGTCTATGATCACGAAACATGTTTCTATAAGCTTCAGATGTTAACTTAAAGCATTCTAAAAGACAGATTTTTGCAATATTATAATTTAACCAATCAGTATCAGACAATTTAGAAACAGCAGTTACAGCTTTACTATGGAGAAAGGAGGTCAAGAACAGTTCCCAGAGCCCTTGGTCAACATTATACTGTTTACATACCCTCTCAGACATACCCTCTCAGACATATGAATGAAACTATCAAAATTATCCCCCTCTGTAAATTGTGGAAGGAATGTACTGACTTTTCTTGCTTCTGGGGTTCAGTTTCTCCCTTCCCCATTACCTCCATGACTATGGCAAAGAGTAAGCATCTCCTTTTCATGTTGTCTCTGTCTCTCCTTCTCCTCAGCCTCTAGATGTCTCAGTCTCTCTGCTGCTTCTATTTCCAAATGCTTGGCTTCCAGCTTGTGTCTTTAAGTCCAGATGGATTTTTAAGTCCTCAGTGGAAAGGTTGAGCTATCCATTTTCTTAGAGTTGTACATCTCCAAGGCCAGCCTGGTTGTCCTCCTGATTGCTGGTCTGCGATGCAACTGTGCCTAAAGCTACAATCATATCTGCCTTAGTCAGGTTGGCATGCACACGTCCTTTAGCCTGGCACATCTCAGCCAACTGGCTCTTTGTCATCTTGCCATACTCTTCTGCTGACATGTTTGCCTGCTCTCCCTGACTAACTAAGCTAACAAAAAATAAATAAATAAAACAATTGTGATGTACAAACTCTGAATGTCCACTGCGTGGCTGACTGAGAGTACAAACACCTACAGTGACCACTGTACACAGGCTACAGGAATTCAATATCCACACTACAAGCCAATTAATATGTGATGTGGCTATCCTACCACTGTCAACCAATTAATATGTGATGCGGATATCCCACCACTGTCCACCAATTAATATGTGACACCCCTGCACTGGCCCAGTAATCAAGGAGCCTCAATCCTAGTAACAGCTAGGGGACATACACACTAGGTGGATGACAAGTACATACACAGTAAAGTACAATTTCCCTTAAAAGCACACAAAGATCACAGTCAGCCTGGGGCTGGTTTCTCCCTCATTCTCCAGATCCCCAATAAGACTCCCCACACACACAGCTATAGGGTTAAGATCTCAGCTGAGATGCCAAGCTAAGATCTCCAGCACCCTCTCTGTCCAACCAGTGCTTCCTGTTGGGTCTACTTTATGTGCTTGAAGTCTGAGAATATCGAATACGATATTCACGACGTGAGTACACCGAAAGCGCAAAACATCGAAAATGTAAACAGAAATCTCCTTAGGTGGAGATTTCTGATAACTTCAATGTAGTGCGATCTGGGAGTTGGTATATTTAAGTAGCGGGGGGTGTGGGGGTGCAGGGGGGCTTACCCCCTGACTACACTAGTTTAATTTTTTTGTGTGTATTTTTTTTTTGGACTTCGATTGTTTTAATAGTTCGATGCATATGGTTTGATCCATATGCATTCGAGCTATTAGACTTTTGAGGTCCTAAAGTAGACCCCTTCCTGTCCCTGCCCAAGTAGCTGACACACACACTTTGAGATTTGATTTATATACAAACACACACACACCTGGGCAAGGCTGGCACAGGTTTACTAGCTATACCCCCTTCTGCCCAGACTATAAGGTAGTTACCTGGGCAAGGCTGGCACAGGTTTACTAGCTATACCCCCTTCTGCCCAGACTATAAGGTAGTTTCCATTGCCATGAAACTCTACTTATCAGCTACTATAAGGACCTCATAAAGGGTGTCCAATTCTACTGTGTAATGTCACTATTAATCCAAATGGTAGTTTTGACCAAGACTTGCAAGGCTATTTAGGAGTGGCATATACAGTGTCACCAAATACATATGCAAGTACTCTAAGAGCTTAAATATGTCTCACAAATATTAGCCACAAAGATAGGTTTAAATATATTTAATAATAAATAATAAAAGAACAAGACAATACTCAATAAATCAACACAGTAACTTCAGAGTTCAAAATCAGGGGAAATGTTGAACAAAATACTGCAGGACAGTCTCAAATAAATACAGAAAACATCTAAACTAATCTTTACTATATTCTTATCTATATCTAAAAGAGATACTATGCCTTAAATCTTACTTACAGTAATGCAAGTGTAGATGATGATGAGTGGATGTTCTTGCTAGGTCCAAGACAAAATACAAAATGCACAGTCTTTCTCTGAGAGAGTTCTTAAATTAATATTACATTTCACTGCTGGGTTAGCTTGGATGACATCACTTTTTGTCACCTGACTTCAATTCCCAGGCTAAAACAGAAGCTAAAAAATTTAACATTTCTGTGTTAAAAATACATATCTCTCAGATGTTTGCAGATCTTGGAAGTCATAGAACAATAAAATGCTTTTACATTTGAATCTAGTAATGATTTCTCTTTCAAGACAATACAAAAATTCTAGCCCTAGTGTGTCTGCTACTGAACTGAAACTGAGAGATAACATATTTTGTTTATGGCCCAGCTATAAAGTAACTTAACCTCAGGTATTCTTAAGTTTTGCAGGTTAATCTTCTATGTTCTAGCAGGGTACATTGTGGATACATCTTACCTCAGTACACAACATCTGTATAAATCATATCAATATTCACAAATGACACATAATTATTTACAAAATTCCAGATAGCTGAGATGGCCATATTTCCCTATATCACATGCCTTCCCACCTCTTTCAGCCAAACTCCATAATAACTCCCCCTCACAACCTCTGCCAATTAACTGCCTCACTCCAGACACCATAAAGAAACTGCATTGCACTGACCAATCATTCTCCAATCTTACACGCATACTCTGGAAATCCCTCCCCCTTTACCTTAAAGAAGTCTCCTCTTTTCCCACCTTCAGAGCTCCGCTCAAAAGATACCTTCATCAAATATCTGACTCCAAGTGCTTGTCCACAGGACCCATACCCTAAATACCTCCTCACCTGCATCACTTCTACTTTGATCCTCTGCTCTCAGCCGCTGTTTCCATCTCATATTTAACACTAAAATTAATGCACATTCAATTTTCTACTCTGTAATATTATTTACATATTGCATCAATTTTCTATGAGATCATATATCTTCTGTGATTATTCTACGTTTATGAATTTGTTCTATTTTTTTTTTTTTGTGAATCTCTTTATGCAGATGGTATATAGTGATCAGTGTACTACCGTAGTAAACAAACTTAAACAAACATTTAAGGCATGTTGATTTGTCTTCACTGTGGAAGACAGTTGATCAACAGTTTGTCCTTATACAAGAGCTGAAAGGGTCATAGGAGGTCATCAGCATGGCTACATGATTTCCATGTACTTAGAGAAGGCTTTTGGGGATGATTTGGAGGAGCTGCAATAATATGGGGTCAGAAGGCAACTGCTGAATGCAACATGGTCTCCATTTTTTCATAGTATAGATGTTCACATTCTAGCGGTTAAGTCAAATAAATTTATGGTGAGCATTAGCACTCTACCAAGACTGTGTCTCATCTCCCCTTTTGTAGCACTGTCAAGCATAGATGAGGTTTGCAGATTGTCCATCCAGGGAGGGTATTTTTTTAACAAATGAAGAAGCCCTCTTGACTTCCAGTTATTGTGTCTTCTAGCATCCACTAGAATTGGTGGTTGCTGAATACGAAGTGTCTGAAATGGAAACCATCAGCTGCCAAACCATGGTCATGTCTGGAAAGATGGTTTATTATCTGGGAGGTGAGATGAATTAGCTACCCCAGGTGAGTGAGGGTAACAAGGATCATGGGATTTGAATACTGGGAGTAGTCCTTCAGATGTTCTGCAGACTGTCATGGCAAAGTGAGAGCTAAGTCATAGAGTGAAGCTGTTAGTTTGTTAACCGGTCTATGACTCCATTCTTTCTCTTCTGTGCATGAGCTTTGAGCAGTGATGGAAAATCCCCCTTCCCCCCAGCTTGCATCCAAACTAGGTTCTTTCACATGGTTGCTTGGCTAACTGTTTGACAGAATGAGGAGCTTTGTAATCTGAAAGGATCTTTGACTAAAACCTCTGTTACTCAAGCCTCAGGCTAACAGGACTCAGTTGTGGTAATTTAGATGTCTAGTGAGAATGTCTCCTATGCACATCATATGGAATGGGTGCCATGTACAGCACACAGAGAGGAGGCCCTGTAGGGATATTTTGTCTGCTGGTTTTCTTTAAAGTATCGTAATATATGTGGTATGTATCATTTTAAATGCTAATGCTCGGGAACTGGGAATCTGCATGCCATGTGCCGCTACTATAGAAGACCGAAGCATAAGTAGTCCTGCAACAATTGCAAGCCGACTCTTCAAACTGAAATACAGGGAGTTAAGCAGCATTTTGTCTCAGTGGTCTAAAGTGGAAGTGGAGAAAACAAATAGTGGTGTTCTTCAGTAGGTTACTCACATATTGTTCAAACAGTACCTGGCCACTCCCAAAAATATCAAACAAGATAGCTGCTTTCAAAAGTTATGCTATGAAAACAGGAAAATTCACAGTATGGGTACCAAAATAGCTGCAAAAGTTAAGTAAAAATGCCTACCATCTTCAGACCGTTTGGAAGAAAATGATGAAATTTCAAGATACTTTGTAAGAACGCCATTCTAAAAATTTGGTGAGATTTTCAACATGGTTGCCATTGATGCATAGCAGATTTATTCATTGAGACTAAAGTTACTGTTGTCTTTCAGCTTTTCCTGGTTAGGGGTCACCACAGAGGAACTTCGGTCCGCTAATGATTGGCAGTTGATTTTCATGAATGCCGAGGTACCAGTCTTTCGATCACCCACCCAACCGCGGGGAGGACATGCAGACTCCACACAGAAGGAACTCCTGTTAATACACTTAAACATACAGATCATCCTACTGATTTCTGCTGCAGGTTAACAAACCCTTGGCCTTACAAATCTCCACTTTGGAACTCTGTGCTATGATACAGTTTTTATACAGAATGTTGCATGACGTTGGCATGCTTTAGTTCAGAATGAGTATAATAACTCCTGGGCTAATGTGCATTTCTCTAGTTTCTCACTGACTGCACTAGTAGGATAACAAACTAAAAATGTAACTATCTATCAAATGGTGCTAAAAAGTTCTCTGAAATTATGGAAATGACAGCATTGTTAGGGGAAATTATCTCTTCCATTCTTACATACTTGGGGGCTATATAACAAATGTAAAATGCTGCATGTTTTAAATGTACTTTTTCTGCAAAATATTTTGGTGAGATTGAAAACCATGCAAACATATGGGTCTGGAAACTTCATTTTGGAATTAGCATGTAATCACCATCCACCTCAAAAACTTCAGAATGTAAATATTTCCAATATTTTGTGGCAAAGGATAGGCATTTACTCACAAGTCATTAGTATATTTTCATTGTAATACAGACTATTTAACCTAAACACATTAAAATTCCATAGAGCTTACCATGGTACCTTATAAACAGAAGTGCACTGCACTCTGTATTGCAATGCTCTTCAAAGCACCTTGGCATAATATGCTATAATGGCTGTTTTGATTGCTAACAACATTTAACATCTGCTAGCAACATTATTTTTAGAATATATTTTATATTGGTTAACTCTAAACCTACAAGACACAAGCCTATTTTCAGGATAGCACAGAAGCAAATTGACATTGCATAGCCTTAATCACCTGTTTTAATTTGGCAGACAAATTTGGAGTCAAGCCAGCGAGCGATAAACTGAAATTAATCCAAACGAAAATTAAAAATCCAGTTTTATTAGTGCTTTCGGCAAGGTTAGTGCCTCCCCTTCTTCAGACAAATTTGGAGAACATTTTTTTGGTTAACTCCATTTTGTCAAGTGCTTCTGAAAAGGTTATACTACACACAACACTTTACTAATTAAGAAATTAAAGTTACCACAACATTTGTGATCAGTCATTTTCATATGTTAAATTTACAGTTGTAGGGATACCTCCCATATCTACTATGTGGTTTCTTGAATTATGCACTGCTCACTTTATAATTATCATCTCAAACATGAGTGCAACAGCTAATTGTCAAACTTTCACTTACATTGCATACTATTATAGGTTCATAGGCTGGCACTAGGCTATCGGCCCTAGGGCCTATACAAGCCTAGCCATAAAAATTCCCTAGCTATTTCTTCCCACAATATTTACTTCCCTACTACTAAAAGTTGAAACCACATGCACACACATTCAGCTAGAATAAAATAACTCATCGACTATGGAACAAATGTTATCAACTGAAACAGATTTGCTATAACTTTCAGGAGTTAGTCCTACCCAAGTAATCTGCATATATTGCCTGAGTACTGAACATTTCCTTTAACTTCACTGGGACTGCAGAGGTCATGACACAGGAATGTTTCAAGACATTTTGTTAAAGATGATGTTACATAGGTTTCTGAAAATCTCCTGAGGCTGATCAGTTTATCTGTAAATGGCCTATGCTATTCTGAACTATGTTTCAGGACTCTACAAAAATAAAAATGTTCCCATGATTCCCTGAATATTTGGAAACTGCACTTGGCAACGCTACATGTCCTGTCTTGAAGATCTGCCATTTATGAACATAGATGGGCTAATGCTGTGTTAAAGATATTTTCCTCAAGAAAATACCAGTTCTCCATAAAACTATATAACAAATGCTAAACTAAGTCACTGAATGCATATTTGAAAAATCTTGGTACACAGAGGTCTGAAGCATTGTTGAACTAAATCTGTTTCTTCCTTGGACATACAGACTACTGCAAATGTATTACTTGCCTGTGGTGGTGAGAGGGGACACAGCACTTTTTTTCTACAACACTGGACGTACTGGTCAACACATACTAATTTATTACTTTAACCACTTACCACGATTGTTCTCATAGTGCCAATGGGGAGGTGGCACTGGGGAGGGACTGGCATAATGGTTAACAGATACAAAGTACAGGATTTGACTCCAACCCTTTTTAGTGGCTAGGCTTGTAATATTCTGCAGATTGATAACCTAGTATTTACCTATGAGCCTATATACTTGGCAATAACTGGGGAGAAATGTATTGTACTATAGTACATACTGTGCTTCTGTATGAAGAAAAAGGTGTATTCCCTTTTAACATCCCTGCTTCATAAAACGCGATGGACATTTTAATTCTGACTTATTATACCCCCCCCCCATACTTCTCAACTTCTTAGAGCAAGAAATCTGGATAAATCCTAAAATAATGGAAGGGCTAAGGCCCAAAAATACTGACACATTTAAATGTTGCCTTTACAAAGTTAAAAAGTTGCTAAAATAACAGAATTTGTATTAGCACGCATTTTCTGATGGATATGAAGTCTGAAACTCAAATATATGTCATTGTTTAGTATGCTACCTTCAGGTTTTAAAGAGGAGTGCTGTGCAGCATAATGGTCCAGGGTTCTAGAACCAAGTCAACTTGCTGGTTTTATGTCTTTTAGACTGGGAAGTTACAGCTGCGTTACGCGCCCACTTCAGACAATATAATACCTCTCCTAACTGGATTTGTCAGAAAACCACAAATTTTATGAGGAACACACCACAATATGAGGCAAAAATCTGAACCTTTTGGTTAGGACAGTTAGGAGAGGTATTATATTGTCTGAAGTGGGCGCGTAACGCAGCTGTAACTTCCCAGTCTAAAAGACACAAAACCAGCAAGTTGACTTGGTTCTAGAACCCTGGACCATTATGCTGCACAGCACTCCTCTTTAAAACCTGAAGGTAGCAGTGTAGCGCCGGAGTGGTCCACTTCCTACTCGGAGTGCATTTATTCTATTGCTTGCTACAGGTGCGTTAGGCAGAAGGCACTGTTGTTGTGCAATAATAAACTTGGGACTGTATTAAATCGCACATGGCTAACACCCTTTTCCATACTGCATCGCTATCCAGTCTGTTCTTCAGCGATCCTTATGCAGGACGTGAACAGTATCCTCAGTGGGGCTGCAGATACCAGGTGAATGTTGCTTTAAGGTGGGATAGTGTTCTGCTTTTGACTTACGTGAAATTGTTGTTAAGGGGATGGGATGAATGATTTCAAGCAGAGCGAGTGTTGAGATTATCTGAGGCTATACTGTTGCCTTTGCCAACTTTTCCCTAGTTTACATTTCTTTGCAACATTTTATTTACATTTCTTTGCAACATTTTATTTACAACAGTAGATGTCCGTGTACACGACTACATGCATGCACTTACACAAATCGCTCAAAAGGGCTACTCTTATAAAGTATTTAATGATTTATTAGAGATAGCATTACTGTGTAGTGAAAGTAAACCGTGAACACTTTAATCAGTACTTGTAGCTTTCAGCAACCCTAATGCGCCGTGTGAACAAGCTGTTTTTGAGGAGGGTTTCACTCATCTTCACCTATGGCAAACGTCGGGGGTGACAGTGATCGGGTGGGCTTTTAACTCTACCGGGTAGGCCCAGAAGAATTGCACAATCAACGCAAAGAAACAGTTTATAATAATAGTAAAAGAAACACACAGTGTAAGCTATTCAGGGCTACCCAATAACTGTCATATACCACCTCCTTCCAGGTTTGCACACTCCAAGCATCATAATTTAGCACCCGAACGACCGGACACCAATGGGGATGTAAAGGATCACTAGATACGCGGAAATAAAAGCCTGAAAGAAATGCATTCTCGATACAATGCTAGATTATGGGTATTTGGTTATCTGCAGAAGTGAGCTTAATTTCCCTCTCACCACATTTGGCAAAACGGATGGTGGAAAGATCATAAGTTTTGAACCGCTGCCATCGGGATAAACTAGCCAATGGATACCTGTAACGAAAGATGGGTATAAAAGCAATGTGGGACACACCAACCCAAGGACCATCAAGAAGGAACCTTAATAGCCCCATGGAGGGAGAAACATGTGATGTCTGTGAGCGAGGAACCTATTACCTTTGTCTCCTGCAGATGGATGAGGTGGTCTAAAAAAGCATCTCTTGCGATGACTACAGCATTTGGAAGAAAGTAATAGGAACGAGAACCCACTGCTCTGGAATAGAGGTTTCAGAGGCGGCGATACTTTTTGCCTTTATGAAGCAATTGATCCTGAATGGGGTGGACGCACCACAAAGACAACCCCCATGTATAACAGCCAGATGAAGGGTGAACCCGCCCAATTCCATGTATAACTGCCAGATGCATGGTAACTCCGCCCATCCCCACCATAACGGGGGTCCCCCGGGATGTAGAATCCCAGCCCCGCCTCGCTGCCTCCACGTGCCCTTGTTGTGCTTGCGGTGGCTGACGGAAGCATGTCGGTATATAAAGTTAAGCTGGACTATCCAGCACCGTAAGTACCGGTGAGATGCAGAGCGCTTCATGCAACTCTAAAGCTGCTTAGATCCCGGCAGAGCACGCAGTAACCGAGAAGAGGAAAGCCAGTAACTGCTGGAGCTGTGCTGATACCCAGTAACTGAAGGAGACAGTGCAGATCACAATATGTTTTCAAATAAACTCGGATAACAAGCTTCTATTAAACCAGGAACTTGTGAAAGCAGTAACTTCTGAAACTACCGGGATCAGGCACCGAACCTTATACTGACCAGGGTCGGACAGCTTTGCTTAAAGGATACTTTTGAAATAAAACTGATGTGACACCTGACACTAGGACACCAGCTAGTGAAACGGCAGTGGTTAGAGCTGCAGTGGATTAATTTTATTCTATTTTAGTTAGCTTTGTATATCCTCCTGTTCGAATCCATTCACGGTTAACATTTTGGATTTTATGTTGACAAGCACCACTCTGGCATGGCATTTCATTTGCTTTGTAGGGTGATCTAACCTACTTGCATTTCCTTCAGCTGCGAACATTTCAGGTATCTGTTCTCTAAGGCTATTCCTTAGAATTTTCTGCATTGGCGCATCCGGCTCGTTTTGAGACATAAACATTCAATCACAAAAGTGCATTTTGCAGCATTTTACTTTGTATTTTATTAAAGTTATTTTGTACGTTCCTTTTTGTGCCCAGGAGCTCTGCATTGCAGCAATTCATCAAAAAAGCTAGCAGGACCTGAAACATTAATTTTTTAGGGGGACATTGTATTAAATCTGAAGGCAAACATACTTTAACTAAAAACACCTGTTTCCGAAGTCAGCTGTGATCATCAGTGTTCGAGATTAGTTCTCTCAGTGACCTTACCTTTAGAGCCATCCATTTTCATTTTAACTTTTTGATATCCAATATTTATTTCATATTTATTAGAAGAGAGTTTAGCTCTTTCAGAGCTGTGATCCCAGAATTCTGATTGCTGTTCCCAGCTAGCTGGTTTGGTTGGTCATTTTTTAATGGCGCCTCATTACTCCTTTACCAGTACCACCATACTGCTGCTGCTGCCCTGGGTCACTGTATTGACATTTCCTTGTCTTGTGAATGGCAGCACAGGTGGCTTGCCAGTGGACAATGACCTAGACAGTGAGTTGGTGATCCCACACCGGATGCATCTTGACATCAATGGGCACCAGTACTTCTCCAGTGGTGGGAACGACATAAGGGAGAGGAACACTGAGTCAGAGCATAATGTCATCTTCCAGCTGCGTGCTTTTGGTCAGGACTTCTACCTCAATCTGGTGCCAGACTCACGCTTCATGGCACCCGTATTTGCTCAGGCAGCTGGAGAAGAGCTGCAGAAATGTTTCTATTCAGGTGATGTTAATGCAGAGCGGGGTTCATTTGCAGCAATGAGTCTCTGTGGGATGGGGCTGCATGGTGCTTTCGGTTCAAGGGGTGTGCACTACCTGCTTGAACCACTGAGCAACAGCTCAGTACTGCCACTCTATGCAGACAGTCTGCCACCTCATCTGCTTCACAGACGTCATCCACTAGCACAGTCCAGTGACACCACTTCACGATGTGGTGTGGGATCTACATCAACCGATTCAGTACTACGTGCACTGGAGTGGTACAAGACCGCACATATGGACAGCAAAGAGGAGTCTATCGATCCTGGCAGGTTAGGTGGAGAGAACTTTACCCCAGATAAGCAACTAAAGAAGCAAGGAGAGGCAGCCACTCCTCAGGGAAGAAAGAGGAACAAACATGTTCCACTCAGGAAGGTACAGAAGTCTGCAGGTCGAACCAAGAGATTTGCTTCACTGCCTCGCTATGTGGAAGCTCTACTGGTTGCTGATGAAACAATGGTTAAGTTTCATGGAGACAACTTGCAACACTACCTGCTGACACTATTTTCAGTAGCCGCCAGTGTTTACCGCCATCCAAGCATCCTGCATCCCATCAACCTGGCTGTTGTGAAGGTGATCATATTGCGTGATGAAGACAAGGGACCCAAAGTGACAAGCAATGCAGCAGTTAGTCTCCGGAACTTCTGCACCTGGCAAAAGAAACTCAACAAGGTGGATGACAAACACCCTGAGTACTGGGATACAGCCATTCTTTTCACCAAGCAGGTAAGAGTGTACATACCACACATTCCACTATTATACATTGGTAGGAGGGAAAGAGGAGACTAGATGCCGTCTAGAAAGTATGATAAAAGCACTGTTGTGGATGGAGTTTATGGAAATATTGTTCTGGTGCTTAAATATTATGTTTCACATCTTTGTGAACTTAGTGGGAAACACAGTACAGTACAGCTATGTTAACACTGCATAGCTAGCTGTAGGAGGTGCTATTTTTTCATATGCTTAAAGTGCAGCATTTCTGTTCTAAACCTTTAAATGAGATTTAATTAATTTTCTTACCATAATAAGGAATCACAGTTGTAGAATTTTAGGTGTTGCTTCTGTCCTGAATTCTGTTGGCTTCCAGGTATGGTAGCTTAGCGTTCTGCAATATTTAGAGGAAAGTGAATATTTATTTTTTCTTCTGATAGATTTGACATTTTTATTGTTATTATTTTTTTAATTTTTTGCAGGAAGTAACTTTACATGTTATGACTGTCCTGTGAAAAGAAGGAAAGATGTTTAAAGCTTTATGCTTACAGGGGAGATCTGATAACAGAGAGGCTGTTGATCTGATGGGCACTCCTTTGTGCAAGCTGTTACAGTACTAGGTGAAAAACAGCATGATATACAGATACATTTAAACATCAGAATGGTATGTTATGGGGCTATTAATGCATGGGTAAAGATGCAGAGCACAAGGAGTGGGTACAGTGTGTGCGTGTGGGGTGGGGGTAAAGTCACAGTAACTAAGGCAAATACAGCCTCAGGAGATGAAAGTAGTGCTGCTGTTACGAGTCATTCTCACTGACGTGTGAGAAAGGCTGAAACATGCTGCACGTTGTTCATCCTGTTCCTAGTTCATCTGTACAAAAACAGATTTACAGATGTGCATCACAGGGTTGTAGCAGTTTCCTTACACATGGCTGGGCAGATGACAGAGCAGAGATTGGTGCTATGTGCATCGCAGGGTTGTAACAGTTTCCTTACACATGGCTTGGCAAAACAGAGATTGGTGCTAGAATGACACCATGAAGGCAACAGGTCACCTGCACACCAGTAATTCTGCATGAACATCAAGGCTGGTAGTGTGTTATAAGAAGTAGGATGTACGCAGCCGTATGCATTCATTTATATCATGTATGCATGACTCCTTACATATGCAAAGGCAGCTGACATCCTTGATTCCAACAAGGGGTGGGTCTCTTCAATGTTTTCTCCATATAGCATTTGATAGTAGCCTTAGTGATTCACACTTAAAAATGAAATAGATACACACAGTAAAGTGCGGTATTATTAATCATACCGATTAAGGGTCAGTTTATCTTCGTTTCATACTACACTGTCAGCCTGTTATCGTACTTGGTGTCTGTATGCTGGTGATAATGTTCTACGCACTACGTAATCTGATGGTGGAGAAATATGTAATATTGCCATCTACCTCTCCAACAGCATCTGCTGCATTGAAAGATTACAGTTACTATGGAAACTTGTGTACATCAGAGCCTTTAAAGACACTGCAGAGTAAATCCTTTCTCATGTGTCCTACGTACTGCTATAATGAAAATGTCTTGAATCCTTGCTGAATCAGAGAATGAAGCTTTCTGATTCTTGTCTGTGTAGCTCCTAAACTGATGTTTCTTAGTATAGGGGCATGGCTTTCTCATACTCTCTGGCAATATGCAGTGCCCCTCCATCCATCCTTCCCTCCCTCCCTCCTTCCTTTTTTCTTTCTCTTACACAAATAATGCTATATCTTTTTATTACAATTGCAGTTTCAAGGTCAGGGTAATTAGGGCTGATTTCAGGCTATGAATCCTGACATGTTTCAGAATTTCAGTTTAGAATTGTTCTCTTTCCAACACTTATTGTTTATGATGATTGAAAGTCCGTGTGCAAAACATTTCCAGGAAACAGCCCTGATTGGAGCAGTTTTTCCCATTACTGAAGTACTCCGTGATTAAAAAGATACATCTGGTCAAATACACACAACTCATTTGGAGTACTTCAGAGTTCATAGCAGGACACATCGGGTGTGAAAGATAAGCATGTGATGCCAGGAACAGGACGAGAACAAACCCTTTGGCATGTGGTACTTTAGCAGTCTGAGATAAGAAAATGAATGATTAAAATACATTTTTACTTTATGAAGTCTGTGACAATATGTTGTGCATGTCATGTCTGAGCTGACTACATATTCAGGCAGCATTTGAAATACCATTGTTATTTTGGAACACATACAGATAAAGAAGAAATCTGTGTTTGGGAGAAGAACATCTACTAACGGGGACTCATAGGAAACCAAGGACAAAGAGATGGGATAGTTCAGGGTAGACGTCCACATAAACTGCATATTTCTACATTATGTAAACCTCAAAGACAATTAAAAAGATAGTTTCTTAATGTAATTTGGGAAACGGTGGTATTGCAGCATTCCCTTTTTGGATAATGCTTATTCTTTTTTTTTAACTGCAGATGTGATTGCCTTACATCTGCCTGTAGTTGAAGCTCAGCCATGTGTGCAGTACAGGAAATGTTAGTGAAGTGTAATACAGACAGTGACCTTGCATGAGCTCTAATCCTGATATGCACAGTGCTTTTGTACTGCAAGTGCTGGTGATGCAACTGAATGCAGTGTTACACCACAGATTTCACTAATTCTCTGAAGGGTATTATTGGCACACACAACACTGATTTTTTAATCTTGGATGACCAGGCGCATGTTATCATAGCTACTTGCAGCCTTCATGTAGACTGTTGTATCATTTAACAGTCTGTATTTAAGGGGTAGTTGCATAGATTTATTTGATACATGATACGAATGCCTGTAAATCACGGATCTAGAGGAGAATGTTCAAATTGTTCTTTCACTACAACTTCAGCTGTAAAATTATATTCTTTATATTGTTTCCAATGTTTTGCATTTTTACAAATACCTTGTACTTTGCATGACATCAGATGTTATGTATAACATGTGTTACATTAAGTGCTATTAGTCAGTGAAGCCACAATATTGATATCATACCATGTTTGTAATTGGTTTTTATTTCAAACTGAATGACATGTTGCACCAAAGTCCTAAACTGCAATATGAGAAATGCACCTGCTGATAACAAGGCTGTTTGCAAACACTGCTTTGGTACCAACACATACACAGCCAGCAGTGATGTGGGTGCTGTTAGGTTGTATGAAATCTGCTGCTATTATTGCTTCAGTAAATCTGCAGAGATGCAGGCTGTAAAGGGAGGAACAGACATTTAAGTGTGTCTACTTAAATGCATATATGGCTGGGTATCTTACTGACCTTCTGATCATTTGCCTAGTATTTTTCCTGTGTTCTTATACATCCATGCTGCAACAGTGGTGTAGTTCGCAAACTCTGTTCCAAATATTGTTACTTGTGCAGACCACTCTTTTTTGTACTATTTCTCTTCCACATTGGTGATCATCAAGACATCTCTGCCAATCCAATATCTCAGCCACAAGTCTTGTATCTGGTCCCTCTCCCAACTGCAAGAAGTTCTTGACCAAGGCAGCCCCAACAGCTCAAGAAAGGTCATTATGGGTATGAGTCATGCCACTAGCAAGGCCATCCAACTATGTCAGGATTTTTACACTGGTCAATCCCCCCCATATGCTGACACCATAGTTGTAGGCTAGGCAGGCAATGGGAGGGCCAACTGAGTGGCTGCCCCACCCCTAGCTGTAGGGCAGACATCTCACGGTGTCCCCTCCCTCCCCAACTTGGCATGTGTCCCTTTGAGCTGTGGCCTCCAGCAGGACTCATTGAATGATGTCCAGCACATCAGTCCCATTCTCCTTGTCACTCTATAACAGTTGCCCAAGCTGCTAATCACATCCTTGGGTTATAATTAGGGCTTTATTCTTCTATGCCACTGGACCTACACAGGCCACTAATTGGCTGGTGCTAATGTGGACAATGCTGCTCATTATACAGACTGCACTGATGCTTGTATGTAGGCCAGTCTTGTCCTGCTGGATACCTCTTATTTAATGTTTGTTAACTTGATAAGTGCAGAGGTCTGAGGATCTGAGCCAAGCAGACAATAACAAAATATATACATATAAAACATATTACAGTAAGATGCAAGCAGACTAAGAAATGCATGTGGAATAACAACATATATACAGATAAAATGCGTTTATGTAAGATGGAAGGAGATTATAAAATACAGATGGCATAAAAATAAATGTTATATAAGCATGTCTAAAGAAGGAAACAGACCTATGCATCCTAATTAAAAAAATGAATACATGGCAGTATCTGGCTAAAGCTTTTTAGATACCTTTCAGCTAATTTGTATGCAATCGAACATGTATTAGAAGAGAACGTACAGGTGTATGGTGTTATACTGTACAAAGTGCAATGCAAGATACATGTCAAAATAGATATGTTGTTCAACCACAGTGCAAAGTATAACCGAAAAATCAGTGTAGACATAATAAAACAAGAATGAGCTTGTGTGTGCACCTGAGCAGTGCTGCTCCTTACGCAGGGTGTGCTGATGTCATTACTTATGCAGCCATTTCTGGCTTGCTGTGTACTTGGGTGTGCTGCTCCTTACAGTCTTGTGTGCTAATACTGTTACTTATGCAGCCACATCTGGCCTGCTGCAGACTTGGCCAGTGGTGTTAGTTACAGAGGATGTACTGATGCCATTACTTATGCAGCCACATCTGACCTGCTACAGACTTGGCCAGTGGTGTTAGTTACAGAGGAGTCACTGATGCTGTTACTTATGCAGCTCCTTCTGGCCTGCTACAGACTTGGCCAGTGGTGTTAGTTACAGAGGATGCAATGATGATGTTACTTATGCAGTCACATTTGGCCTGCTGCAGACTTGGCCAGTGGTGTTAGTTACAGAGGATGTACTGATGCAGTTACTTATGCAGCCCACTCTTGGCCTGCTGCATTTTTAGTCTGAGCTGCTGATTTTATAGGCAGCCCTTGTGCTTCAACCTAAGCAGATTACACACATGTGGTTATTTAATGGGAGAACACTTCCTCAGCATTGTCGTTTAGCATTGTCACAAGCTATTCAAACCACTAGCAGCATCAGTATTCCTGCCTGACTGCAGACAGTGATGCAGCATAACAGCTCAAAATGAGGATTTGAAAAAGGTATTACACCGAAAGCGTTTATCCGGCTTATGAGCCAGTGTGTTTTATTTTTATTAAAAGTTTTCAAGTTTCAAGTTTTTAGCAGGATTGGTGGCAGAATCATTCTTTCTCTGAATTTTGTACTTTGATGTGCTCTGGTGACGCTACCTACTTTTTCTTTTTTGCTTGCAAAGTAAGACATTGTCTGGTGTCACTGCATAACTGTATCCAACAATACCTCTATAGAGAACACAGCTGATAACCTCTAATCCCTGCAGTGACATCTCTGTAGACATTAGAGGTATTTGTATGGCTATGAATTATACTGCGATTCAGTTCTGTGACAGTGCTGCTGTTTTACTGTACTCGGCAATGTCACTACGGAGAGCACAAGTAAATATATAAAATGACTCCAGTCAGGGGACAGTCTGTAACTGAAGTCATTGATGCCAGTAGATAGCTAATAAAATAAAAGGAGACATCACTGAGTTTGGAGTGTAACCACAGTCTGAGATAGCATTATGGAAAGGACCAGCATTATGGAAAGGACCAGCCTGAATGGAAGAAGAGATATCCCTTGGGCCACAGTGTCACTTCAGGGTGCACAGCTAAGATCATAAAAGGAGACATCACTGAGGATGGCTGCTTAATTGCAGTCATTTATGTCATTGTAAGGAGGTCATCTAGTAACACAACAGATGACACACTTGGGACATGTGTAACTTAGCAGTGATATTACTAAAGAAAGTACAGTAAATAACGTAAAAGGAGATGAGACACCATGAGGGCACTGTGTACCTGCTGACTTGCTGTCTCGTCACATAGAATAGCAAATGGGGCAAAATAAGGCAGCATTAGGGGACAGTAAATAACTGAAGTCATTGATGTTATTACAGGCACCATAGCTAGTACACAGAAGGAAATGGTGGGAGCCAGTGTGTAAATGCAGCCAATGATGCTGATGCTAGGACTATAGCTTGTAACACAAATGACAGCTTATCAGTGGCTTCTGTTGTACAGATGGTATATAGCAGGGCTTTGGATGAGATAATGGGTAGTATAATACAGGATAGTCAATAATGTTGTATTTTTACTCATGGCAACACAAGCATTCGCGAAAACAGAGATATCACAGTGGGCTACACCTGACAACAGAAAGTGGTGTTATTTGTCAGTACGTGGCTATTAGTACAGTCCAGTACAGAACAGAAATATGACTGATGGCCTGAACGATGTCACTGAAGGAAAATCTGTAATCTAGTGGAACTGAGGACAACACTGTAGAAGGGTGACTGACTGCTGTCAGGAAAGGCTATTCTGGTAAGCACATGCTTGTTGCTTTTTTATGAACGATTTAAAAAGTGTTCTTACTATGGGCCCACTTTAAGCCAAGATCTACTTTCATCATATTTAGCTTTAATAACTTACCCACTGCATGCTGTACACAGCTTTTTACCAGGTGACATCTTTTTCCAAATTTTGGTCCTGTGGCATGAATGACACATTAAATCATCCTAAGTGAACAGATCTACTATAAAACAACATCAAGCTGCTGTTACAGTTTCCTCCAGATGGCGCTCTTGTTGCAATGGAAGTCATGCTGTTTTCAAGGAATAGATGGCTACAAGATCAACATATAATGCAGCTTAATTTAATTATACTTAAATGTAATTTTAAGTAGGTGCTTTAATAGGTTGTACAACTTGCATGTGTGTATGTATGTGTATAATATATATATGTCAGTGTGTGTCTCTCTTTGTGTGTGTGTGTGTGTGTGTGTGTGTGTGTATATATATATATATATATATATATAATATATGTATTTAGGTACATATGTGTGTCTCTCTCTGTATATATACATGTGTATTTATGGATGCATGCATATGTCTGAGTGCATATTTGCATATATACATACATCGAGAACTAAAAGCTTCACTTCCTGTCCTATTATCAAAATAAATTAGGTAAATACTAGGTTATCAGTCTGTACACTATTACAAGGTTAACCTATAACCGGAGGTCAGAATCAAACCCTGAACCTTGCATCTGTGAGGTTAAAAACCTTAGCCGTTATGCCAAACCTCCCCATTTATATTCACATGGTGATTTAGTTTAATTACAAATAGTTTAATCGTTGTTTAATACAGTCCGTTTTAGGCATATTTTGGAATGGCTAAACTATCCACCTCTTTTTTTCTAGAAATGACTATTAACCTGTCTGCCTGTAGGAGGCATACCTTTTCTGCAAATATTTTATTTTACACTATGCAGGCACATTCCAGATGCAAAAAAGCTTTAAACAATATTTTCCATCTTTCTACAAAAATAATTTGAGATTTATTCTGTCATATGTCCTGTACTGTATCAGACCACTTATGAATTCCTCACTGCGCCCACATGGTTTGCATTATCCACAAGGTGGACTGAATTTGTGGGTACATTCAAACATCAAAGGTGTGCAATGAATGCATAAATTACTGTGATAAATCTTGTGTCATTTCACAGTGTGCCAAGTATTTCCCTGTAGACAGTAAGAAAAAAAGGGTTTCTTGGAAGGTCTCTGTGTTAGTAATGATTACCTTTATATTCCCACAGGGACTTTTTTGATTACAATAAATATTTTCTTAAGTTAGCAAGCCTGAGTTTATGTACTTCAAATGCCTTAATTGTCAAAAAGTGGTGAGACCATTAATACCAGTAAAAATACATCGGTCCCTTGTTCATAAAAGTTTCAGGTTTGTAAGGAACTCTGGCATTATGGTGAGCTGAATATTATGGTACTGTACAGATTTCCCTCTGTTTAGTTATTGTACAGATGCATTTAAAACTGCTTTGAGATTTATTTTGGTAAGAATATCTTGGAAGATAGTTTGCTGTGCTCCAGTATTGTGTCATAACTTCAGTCATATTATGTGAACTGAAGTCACACCGTCTATCATATTCTGTATATTTGTAACATCAAGTGTTTATATTTGTATGAAGGGCAGATACTGTAAATCAGTGAAAGTACCTACAACCTAAACACCTAGATAATAATAAGTAACTGAGTCCTCTTACAACTAAGTACATTTATATATTTTATGTATTTATATACTTATTTAATGTGTAGGGCAAAATGCATACTTTGTAAAAGCTCTTATTGCAATAACTTAGTCCATATGTAAGGCTTATCGGCATCTGAGCCACCATGCTTTTGGTGATGAAAAGCATTTTAAGTTTTAAACTATTTCACATTTAAAAACTTTTGTTCTACTTTGGACTGTTGGACTTAGTTTTATTTAGTTGTTATTTGTTGCTTTTTGTTTTAGCCATACTTGTAAGTTTGCATTTATTATGGTAATTAAATATCTCTTGTGATGCCTTTGAACAGGGGCATTTGTAACTTTGTGTTTTGCTGGAGTTTTACAGGACGGATTCCCTATCCATATGTATTTATTTTGTTTGGTTATTGCTTTTGTTAAATGGGTTAGTAAACCAATCTATCAATTTCAGTCACTGTCCATGAAAGCATTGTTTATATGCACATGTATGAACTTAAAGAAATGCAATAAACCTAAACAAGACAATGGACAGATCTAGTGTAAAATACAAGGTATACAAAGTTGGTAGCTCACATGTTTCTTGCACATCATCACTGGAAAGGTTGTTTTGTATATAGGAATGTGTGTAACAAAAAAGTGGTAACAAAACAGAAACTAACACATCAAAGTCAAGATTACTCACTGTGTGTGGTGGGAATAGTTACAGTATTCACATATGTTAAGGACATAAGCTGCATCCAAAACTTAAATTGAAGTTAGTATGCATGTAGGGGAACACAGCCTAACTCATATCTCAGACATGTGTAGGTTTCTTGTAGGTGTTTTATTAATTTTAACCCATCATCTGCTTGGCATTTGCTAAGGCTGTTTGGGAGTTTATTCCACAGTATGTGGTCTGATATAAGCAGAATGCATGGCGAAGGAATATTAATTTAGTTTGGGGTCTTAGCAGTTTAGCATTGTCTAAATAGGAGCATAGTAGGTGTTTTGTATGATTTACTGGAAGGTTATCAGTAGCAGAACATCTGCATGGTGCTTAAAGTGCTGCAATGTTCCTTGTAGTGGGGAAGGAGAATTAGATGTTGGATCCTATTGGATGTGTAGTCGTAGATATTTAAAAGGAAGCTGCCTGTGCAATTCCTTGCTTATTGTAGATAAGAATGGCAGTAGGCCATTTAGTAGTAAGTTTTTAAGTTCAGGCTGTGTATGAAATATTTTTTTATACATACGAATAATTCAAGATCATTAGCATAGACAATTAGGCTGGATAAGTTGAGATGATGTGGGAGGTGGTTAATGAAAAGGCTGTACCAGACTGGGCCTTAAATGATCCCTATAAAACACCTGCAGAAGTATGGCGAGGAGGTGGCATTATTTGCAGACCTAACAAACCACCTGCTATTATGGAAGAATCAAAGCTGGAGGTGGCCAGGGATTTTAGAAGGAAGATGTGTTTTATGCAATTAAAAGCTCTGATGAAGTAATCGATAAGTGCAACTGTTAAGTTGCAGTAATTGTTGTTAGTGTCATGCCAGGGAAGGTGAGTAGAAAAATGTAAACATTTCAGCCTTTGAGGAATTCTTAATAACAGCTTGGAATGTTCTTTTACTAAAGGTAAACACTGACTTCATTACAAATGATTTCAGTGCCCATTTACCTTGGTGAGGCAGAAGAGAAACTGACCTATATTCTGACGTGTTTTGGGTTTTTTTCACTTTGGGATGGGTACGACAGTTTACTCCCTCCACTGCTTGGTAAGAGATTGTTGTGCAGGAGAAAGAATAAATAAATGATGTATTTGGGAAGTAACCAAATCTCAGCTTAACATAATGAACATTGAGACCATCAGCACCAGTAAATCCATGGTTGGGAAGTGACTCTGTTAGCTTAGCAGTTTCTTGAAGTTGCATGTTCTTGACATAGACTGGAGGAAGGTAAGGCTCTAAGGGAATGTGTAATGCAGAGGTGTTTGTGGTTGGCTGGGAGTGGGGCTTGAAGTGGCATAGAAAATGCACTTGCAAAGTCTTCAGGTATAAAAGATGGAGGTGGGTTATTTAAATTTGAATGACCAGCAAGACTTTGGAATTCTTTGCAGAGTTTTGTTGGGTTTCTTAATGTCCAAGGTGCTTGGTTTCATGTGTCCATCTTTCACTACTAGTACCTGCACTTCTGGGGTAAATAAGGACAGACTCTTCTTTTAAGGCAGATGTTTTAGTCCATAAGCCAATTTCTATATATGTTATGCTGAGGAGGTGCAGTAAAATCAAAACAGATGTCAAAGTCTTGATTTCCTGCCTTCCCCCAGGTCTTGTCTAATGGCTGCTGTTTCCTCACCCAAGTGGCATGTTCATTTCCCTCTCTGTTTGGTAAGATGCAGCCACTCTCAGTGAGGGCCCCATGGCTACTCATTCCCTGGCTAGAGGACCTAATCTGCTTATTCATTCCCTGGGAGGGGTGTTAGTCAGGCAGCAGGGAACAGACCAAGTTGTCTGACCTGGTGAACTCCTCTCCCCTTCCCTTGGAGCATATAACTGCTGCTGTGGCTCTGTGTAATAGAGGGTGGCTCTTTGGTGTGAATGCATTGCTAAATCACAGTGGTGCATCCATTATTTACCCCATAGCACTTGCTTCTCCAGATTGGTTCCTGGCTGAGGTGCCTTCTTGTCAGAGTTCTTGGCTGAGGTGCCTTCTGGTCAGAGTACATGTGTGTGTTTGTGTATCCTGTAGTTGACTAGTTACCTATTCAGGATTAGATTCCCTGTCTTGCAATCACTGAGTGCCAGGTTTGGCTACAGCTGCCAATGACCCATAATTGGGTTAATTTGGTTACTGAATAAGTAACAAACGGTGTAGTATTAAAGATTGATATGCCCTTGTGTGTTTTTTCAGTCAGCAGTTTGATACATTACACTTCTCCCATGATGCTTTGGAAAAGAAAGTTTATAAATGAATTTGTAGACATTTCTGCATTTTTGTCCATGGACTTTCAACTGGGTCATTATCCATTTACTCAGGGTATTTTGCTCTCAACTTGACAAATGAGAGTATTTACAGTGACAAAAATAATTTGAATAGATTATGAGAAGTTGTATCTGTGGAAACTGAAGATCTCTTTTTATGACAATATTTCTCATGTTCTGTGTGTTTTACTTAGTGATAACTTACTAATGGCAAACGCATTTCCATTTCTTGTATGTGTAGCCATTATCTGTAAACTGATAGGTCACTAAGGACCAGCTTTTTAAAAAAAATTAATTAAGAGACCACCTAAATGAAACGCCAATCCTTGCATCCTGAACTGTTGTATTCAAGCTTGAAGTTTACCATTGTATCTGAAGAAAGAACAAACAATTATTCAGTGAATTTATATTTCATTCAGTTTGTCTGACAGTGAAGGTGGTGTCTGTTGAGTTTTGTCAACATATTAGCCTTGTGCTAACTAGTCTTTGAATGATACCCACAAGACCTTTACATACCATAGCACTGAATATTACAAATGTCTCTGCACACAATGCGGAGTATTAGTTGAGTTGAGTAGAGCTAATGTTTTTCATTCATAAAGCAATATCACAATTTCACTGCACGTATAGCTCTGTTTTGATTTTTTAATGCCATTGTGTGTGTATATAACAGCACAATACACTGTCAGAAATTGGATGCTTATTCGGATAGAACATGAGTGACCACACCTGAACCTCCCCATTATAGGTAAAAGTACAAATTACCAAAGACCATATCACTTTGTACTGTTGTTCAATGACATTATTTTGAAAATAAGTGTTATCTTTATAAAATAATGCTATTGTACAATATATACCCCACAGCAGTTTAATTTGTTGCACTTATGAGTCAAGTGGGATAGCTTAGCGAAACACAAGATGATCTCTCATTTGTGTCTAAGGCAATTCAATTACTGCACATTGGTCCAGTATAGTAGCTTTCACTGTAAGTGAGCCATTAAAAAGAAGACAAAGAGGAATATTTGTTTGTTTCAGGTATAGGATGGGACTGTTCTGCAGATTCAGAATCAGGGTAGAACACATACATGAATAAATATGTGTTTGCAAGAGGATCAAATTATAAAAAAGTTCATAATTTAGGTACAAGGAGAAAAGAAAGTGATGGATTTAAAATTAAATGTCTTTAACACTCACTCTGGTCTGCATTTTACTACAACTATCGAGCAGGTCAACTACCAAACTTGACAGAAATATATATATTTTTTTGTGCACTGGTCTTCAGTGGGAAGTAAACTGTATCTACTGTGTTACATGCATAACACCTATACTGCCTAGATCTATAGCTATCTATTTGACACATGTAATGTAGTCTGGCCTGCAAATAGAGTATACTTTAGTAAGTCTTTGCTTGATTTGGTATGATTTGAGATCACTAAATAGCTTCCAGAATAAGAAGGGTTAACTCCCTACAGAATCTAAGGCAGGGTGGAGCTATAGTTAGAGGAAACTAAGGCATGGGGGAGTTCTAGTAAGAAAAGTTAAAACTTCCACCCAAAGGAAGGGAGAATGGCTTTGAGGAAACGGACCTTTTCATTCTATGGAAGAGAGGAACATGTTGTCCTGTGGATTTCCTTAAAACTGAGGAATGGTAGATCCTACCCTAGAGCTGAGTAAAGCTAGTTTCTCGGGAAATGTCTGAATGCAGAACTGACTGGAATATATTTCTACGAGCATTCAAACTCTGCTCTATTCTGCTACTTATGGTCCTGATAAGAGAAGGCCCCTTGTTACTGGTGACTGGAAATCTGTCCATTACTTTTAAAATGTACACTTAAACCTGTTGTATCCTGGGGACACATTCTGCTCACCTTTGTCTTTTGAAAGAAGACTGAAATGTTTTAAGACTGTATTTTGTACTGAGCACTGCTACAAAAACTGTATTTGTCTGCGTTGTGAGCAACTAAAACGAGCCCATACCCTGCAGAGGAGTTAAGAGGACACAGAAAAACTGCCCTCCTGCAATGGTTTGATTTAGACAACTCACTGTTTCTATGGTTGTTTGCACTTTGAGTGAAGAAAATCTACTTTTGAATTGGTTATTTTTCCATCAGTAAAAGTTAATTTTTTATTTAAAAAACATCCAAGAATGTGATTGTTTTATTCCCCAGTTGCTGGCCAAAAGCCCTGGAGATGTCAAACATTCTGGGTGCAAGTGGATATTAAAGCACTGTAGCTGAAATCGGTAGCTTAAGTCGTGATTAAGGACTCTGTTCGTCCGAAATCTTGAGAACTTGTAAAACATATATTGGTCTTAAAATAGTATCACATCACCTCGATGTTCCACTCTCTTTGCACTTCCTGAATGGACCAGTACAGCAATTTTTCATTTTTTTCTCATTCTATATATAAACACTTGTCTACATTTTTATATATTCTGATATATGTGTGTATGTATATACAGTTATGTATATATTTAGAAAATGTTCATCCAGAGAACCTTAACCTAATTGGTCAAACTTCACAAATGCTGAGCTGTTGTATTTTGCGTATATGACATGAATGATTAAAAAAAAAAAAAAAAGAAAACAAGAGACTCATTACTCCACTGTGAATCTGCTTGACAGATCACAGTTCTTGCCAGTAAATATAGTTTGGAGCTGTCAATATAGCTGTCAAATGCTGCAGTTTGACAGCTATCAAAACAGCTGCCAAATGTCATGACATATCAGCTCTTTTGCTGTGTCAAGTGTCGTTTTTCAACATTGTTTAAAATGCTGAATGTTTACTTGGATCCTCAACCTCAGTCAGATGAATACAGTGTGGGTGTTTGAAAAATGGCATACCCTAAGCTGTCTGTTAAAATATATGCTCCTGTGATAAAAATGCAAAACACAATGTCACTCTAAGTACTGCAGTGCTAAACTATGCTTTTCTGAAATTAGAATAACTCCTTAACACCTATGTGGTGTGGAATGTCGCACCACTGGCAGCCTACACAAATCTTGCATTTCAGAGTATTTTCTGGAAAATAACCTTAAAAAGCATAAGATCAGCAAATGTGAATATTTTGTGAACAGTAAAATATACTATAACTGTATATATAGCAATGTTATCAGTAAGACTTATTGTTTACACTAGTAATAGTACATTTATATTCTTTCCATAAATACTATAATATATTATAATCTACACAAACCCAAAATTATATTTTTTGCTAAACTTTCACAAATAAGTTTGCATATATTTGAAACTATACAACCTAAGGATATATTAGAACTTTTTCAGAAATTTGAAAACATATGCCCAGTTGTATAAATAGCAATATAACATAACACTGAATTTCTTTCAAGATGTGCAACTTACAGTGCAAATATCAAAGACATTTTTATTCAACGTCATCTAATGTTTCACCTGATGTCATGCAACAGTTATGTCACTTGGCTTTTAGTATTAAGTACATATGAAAATATTGTTTATTTTCATTCGTTGAAGGTTGGGCATTGAGCTGGCACCTCGGCGTTTCGTAAAAAATCTACTGCCAATCATTAGCGGACCGGAGTTCCGCTGTGGCGACCTCTTACCGGGAAAAAGCCAAAAGACAAACAACACCAACTAACAAAACAACCAAAATATTTCCAGTATAGTGTTTTTGATTGACAATAAATTTTCACACCATACCCTCAGTAACATTTAGAGCTCTCAGTTAAGAAAATACTAACAAAACTATGAAAATAAGTGATAAATGGTGATTACTTTCTCGACTGCAGGACATCCTAGATGAACAATCTTAGTGTCATTTTGTTAATAAATCCTTGCACTTTCTAATACTGCGTGTTATTTGCTGGTAAGTAAGTTAGTTAAAGAAGCCAGATCCAAAAAAGATCAGGGCATCATATGGATTTGGTGTTATAGATTCACTGGTTTCATAGATTCATAGGTTTATACTAGGCTAATGACGCCCAGGGTCTTTACAAGCCTAGCAATGCAATCTAATGCTAAGGGTTAATTGGGGGTGTATGTTAGTTGGGGATTAATTTTATTTAATTATGGGCTTATGTTAGTTGGGGATTAATTAACTTACTGTCAGCCTCTGTGCATTAGAGACATGGGGGGGGGGGCATACCAGAGGTGACTTTGTGATTTCCCATCCAGTGATCAAGGTCCCTTTTGAATAGGGTCAAGGATGAACTCTGCTTCATGTAGAATGGTAGCTTATTCAATAGCATGGGGATCCTTTGAGACATGCATAGATCCCTCCAGCATGTTCTGTTTATGTTGTAAGCAAAGTTCAGGTCCTTGGATCTAATGTTTCTGCTGCTGCTGTTTGCCTTGTGGATGTGCAAGAGATCCATCAGAGCTGGCTGTGAGAATACCTTGCACGTCAGGCATAGATCACCTCACAGTAACCTGTAGGAGACTGAGTACAGAGATAGGAGCTTAAGGCGATCGCTGTAGGACATGGCATTGATACCCAGGATTCTCCTGGTATGAAACCTGTGAGTTCATTTCAACTGTTGCAGGTGCCTGGAAGGGACACTTTGCTCAATGATGGGTGTGATAAGGGCTGAGCTTGGAGCTGGATGCCATACCCTTGCTTATGAGTTGGGTGACAGCTTGAATGAGTTGAACACAGACACGCACACATAGCTGGGCACATTTACTCATTCATACACATCTGCAATCCTTTATGTATTCCACTATTATTTAATCATTTTAAAAGTGCAATAACTAAAATACTTCACTTTTTCCAAAAATCACCAGGAAACAAACAAATACCCTTCTTTAATGTCAGGTATCAGCAATTTGAATTCCACTCTGATGTCAAAAAATGGATTCGAAGTAAAATCCAAATTTTCCATTTAGTTGGTGCTCAAAACTCTGCATATGCCTTCTTCAGGTACTACAACTTTTCTATCTCCCAGAAATATGCTGCTAGAGTGACTAAAGCAAACTGGTCATATAAATCGCAGTTACTATTATTACTGTGGCCTGGACTACAGCCAAAAAGAGTCCGGAATTAACCATTTGAAATATCTGGTTAACAAGAGAATAATTTAAAGAAAAAATACTTAAAAATGCATCCTTGTGATTGATTTTGTAGATCAACACATCAGAATACAATACAACATGTTTGTGTTGGCAGAAGATCATTTGTCCATCTAGTGTGCCTTTTAGTGCAGCTCATGTGTCTCAGTTGCCATTTCCATGTCCCTTTTCCTAGCCCACCACCCCATACCAAGCTTTGTTAAAGACCAAAGGGGTCCTGCAGCCACCACCCTTTGGGCAACCTGTTTCAATTGTGCACAACTCTTTGAAAAAAGAAATGGGTGGTCAGGTTCAGTACCCTCAGATTGGGAGTGTTGCCCCTTTATTCTCTATATTGATGATAAGTTGTATCCCATCATACTGCCCCTGGTATGTCTTGTAACCTAAATCATGTTTCCCATTTACCTGCTTTTAAAGGAGAATAGATTTAGCTCCTATAAATTCTCCACACACCCTTCTCTCTATTCTCTGTATTATCTTGGTAGTCCAATTATTGTACATTCTTGAGCCATTTGAGCTACTTGTTACTGTATAGATATAGAAATGAACCATCTTCTGCAGGTATGGTTTGATCAGGGATCTGTATAGTGGCAATATAACCGCTCTCTGGTATTAGAGCCTTTGTCCTAAAGGTATAACTTAACTTCTTACAGGTGTTCTATGTTTGGCATAAGTTATATAAAGTTCAACGCAGAAAGTTATAAACTGATGTTGTTTTATAGGCATTGTCCAAGCAAAGAGTAAAAATAAAGGGCACCAAAAGATCTAGAAGCTTTATCACATCAACATTTCAGGATGCATTTCCTTAAGTGTGGTTTCAAGGGAAGAGAAATTCATTGGGCATGCGTAACATCTTGGTTAGAATGTTGTCATGTTTGCAAGGCTGCATCTGAAAATGAACACCAAGGTGGTACAGAGATCTCACCGTGTTGATGAAAGTGCATGAACTGGGAACAAACACAACCTAAATTTATTAAATATTTACACATAAAAAGAACAAACAGTGGGGGGGGGGTGCTAATTACTGAAACAATAATAGCACTCATGTCCTGTGAGAAAAAATGATGAATTGCATCTCGTCTAGTTGTGGTCAGAAATGCTCCAGCATCGTCTACTTCATGCTTGATGACCACATGTATGAAATGTAACATACATAGGAATGAAACAGCATCATTCTTAAACAAAATGGCTGGTGGAACCCCTTTCTGATTTGGGTATGGATTGCGAGATCACCAGAGCAGTCAAAGAGACTGAAGCAAATGAAGAATGATGTGGAAGGAGAGGGGGAAAAGATTCTACTTAAGTTATCAACATCCGCCATATAAACACAACACCAATGTAAGTGAGGTTACCGAAGGTATAGAAATAAAAATATCTCTTGCCAGTGTCGAAATAGCAAACCATACATCCGTCAGACAATTAGGAGTAGAAAAGATACAGAGAAATAGTCAAAGACTTGGCATGTAAACAGCCAAGCAAAACCAAAGTTTGTCTACAATTTGATGTGTGGTCTGTTTTAGAAAGCAGAAAGTAAACTGACAAGTGGTCTAGATACAAAGAACAACATCCCCTCTCTGCATAGACACTTAAATATGCATGCACAGATCTCAAAAGACAATGGTTTATCTCACTTTTTGGATTTGTCAACAGTAGATTGCTGATGTAGCTAGTGGAGACAGAATGGATGTTGGCAGAGTAGTTACTTAGTTGTGTTACACACACACACACACACACACACACACACACACACACACACACACACACACACACACACACACACACACACACACGGTCTTTCATGTACACACATCCTACATGTTTTGCATTGGCAAAGGCACACAAGGACATCATATTCACAAGCAAATATTTTACTAATATTCTTCATCATGATCTGGTTTTACATATTTTTTTTGTTTTAGCATCAATACTAAGTAATGAATTTCAGCATTAAATATTCTTAAGAATCTCATTAATATGATTACATTAGATGTGAGAGAACCTTTTACACAAATAATGTGAAGACAGTTAAATTGTTTATCAATTGTAATGTCAGAGTTGTGCAGTTATACATATGTAGTGCCTGGGCAGCTGTCAGAGCACAGACCTGCACAACACTGTCTTCATTTTTTTTCCTCCTTTTCCCACACTCTGAGTGACATCACTTTAATGTCCCGCTTAGGTAATCACAGCATTTAAATTATGCCGACCTTGTGCTACGAATAACTCCGCTGTTCAAGAGTAGCATGTGGAAATATTGTACAATTTCACCGTCCTGTGAAAAACAAATCACTTCAGGGAATAGTAGTCATAGTTTTCCTTGACAGAAGAACGTGCCATTAAATTAATGTTCTGTACTTAGGAAAATTATTGAAACAATATGCCTTTTAAATCGAGACTGTGCTAGGGAACATTACTAAGCCAGTGTGCTTAGATCATAGGTTTAAAAGTAATAAAGGCTCAAAATAAAATGTCACCATCTTAAGGTTGAATGTATTCATGTCATTTTAGTATTTAATGCTGCGTCTTTGATCAGACATTCGTAGAACCCCATATGAATAAAGGCATATAAGGATGTGGAAAATAAATACACAAACATTCTTTGTGAAGAAGACAAGTTTGTAATGGCATTGCTGAGATTACTGCTACCTAAGCTAACAATCAAGCTCTGAGCTCCTCTTGCAAGTTATAAAAGCTTAGAACTCTGGATGGTACTCTGAAGCAGAGCACGTATTGAATATGGCAAGGGTGCGGGGGGGGGGGGGCTTGCCAACCCTTTATTTAGAGAATATAGAGTATTGCTGTTGGAAGACGTATGTATTAGTGTGGCATATGGTACACATGACATACAAATAATGGCACTTCCACATCCCAGTGACAGCTATACTGGATATTAAACCTGTGCACTGAATTTACAGAGATGCAGTATTGGGAAATGGTCCAGTTTGCTATATGGAAGCATAACTTGTGATCTCATCAGAGTTCCAAGTCTCTGCAGTCTGTGATGCACATACATATGTACATATACACATAGGTTTCAGTCACATGACATGCATATTGAGCTGGGAAGACAATTGTTGTGGCATAGTGTCTACATATATGCATAGCTATGCAGCTGTGAGTTATATTCTCCATAACTGTAATAAATATAAATGCATATAAATGCTCAGGAGCAACCCAGCACAGAACCAAATGTCCAGCATGTAAATGTCCACTCAAAATGCAGTCTCCAACAATGATAGTATATAATATAAGTTCCAACAGCAGATAGAGTCCAGAGGCAAAATAAAAATAGAAAACCTTTTAATCCAGACACATGTGAAGGTAAGCGCTTTCTTTTTTTTTTTTACTTCCCATTTCCTGGCACTGGAATAACCCATGTGGCCTGCATTATATTCTGTACTGTGTAGCTCTGTATCCGTACATGTAAAAGGTAGAGCATATAGTGTAACATGCACTATTTCTACAAAGGTGGTCTAGTGCACAGACTTCCTTCTCTTTTTTGTGACATATGCTCTACTGAGCCATAGTGAGTCATTATGTACAGTATTACAGGGCAGTGTACGATTAGGATTATATATTTACTATTACCTCAGCATCTGATACACTGTCAACATGTAATGAAGGTAGTATAAAAGATCTGTCAAAACTGCACCTTTTAACCCAGGTTAGTTGTGTAGAAGGATGAACAACTCAAAGCCTGTCTCACTGGAAATTAACCAGATTCCATATGTTTCCAAAGTCTTGACCAGGATTGGACTCCCATCTAGCCACATATCTTCAAAGTGGCTTTCACAGTTTGATGTGACAGACCCACCAGTAGGCCAAGAGGTTGAGTGCTGTTGTGTATTAAAATGCTATCAAAGCTACTGTCATCTGCAAGGAGTCTCACTCCTCTGGGTATTCTAACTGTATAGCTGTTTCCACCATCCTTGAAGGCCATGCCACGCTACTGTTTAATCTGTCTGTATCCCACCCTTAAATGCCTGAAGCCTTGCTGACAGATTGCATGATTACCTTGTGACAGCTCTGTGCACTCATATGTGGTTACAGCATGACAGATTGCATGATTACCTTGTGACAGCTCTGTGCACTCTTATGTGGTTACAGCCACCTACAGCGTAAAACCAGGATCCAGTCTGTCCTGGAAATAACATGGTGAACAAAAATAAATGATGATCGATGACAATAATAATAAATTACTTCAGTATTTTGCAAATACTACTGAATCTACTCATTGCAATCTACAGAATTCTCACTATGGTCTAGAAAGTTCTATTTCCCACTTCCATAAAGTGTGTTGTAGGCCAAACAGCTTTAGAGATCACTGAAGGCATACTTACTGATCTAAAAACAAAAAGGGTATGGAAATAAATCCTCATGTCCTTCTAAAATGCTACTTAGTCCTCAGAGGAGAAGCCAAAAATTCATACCAAAACTGCTAAGGTACACTATGCTACATCAAATCAATTGGCTGTTTTTAGCCAACCCAAAAAGGTTGTGCCAAACATCTTGCATTGGAGGGTAAGTATCCTTAGATCCTTAAACCAAGACAAAGTCGGGTACCACAGAAAAAGAACTCAGTACAGCCTTGCAGTTCAAAAAATAAGCTGGTTTAATAGTAGTTTAAAAAGCATAAACGCATTTAAAATCGCAGCGTTTTCGTCTTATACAGTCAACTGATTATCTAGTTTAAGCATTTGATTCTGTATACAAGTATGACTTAATGGCTTCAGACTAGCATGCTCTCTGTTCAGAACACCATGCACTGAATACAGTCATTGATGAGCTACTTAAACCTGCAAATAATGTCTTTGTGCTGGAGTTCTGTTTGCTTATCTAAAGAGGGCCTTTGACAATGTGGATCACAGGACATTTTGATGACATTTAAAACGTTTGGTGTTTGTAATGTCTAGCTACTTTGGATTTATGATTGATGTACCCCAAGGGTCTGTCCCAGAGCTGTTATTACTCTCCCTTTGTATGGGAACAGAAACTGTAAGTGGACATGCCTGAGGTCATGAACTCAGAATGAGTGAGTTGGCATTAATAGGCAGACTGTTGTATAGGATGGAGATGATAGTAGGAGACAGATTACCATGGTACACAGAAATTGTTACTATTATATGTGGTAATAGGAAACAGACTTCCAATGGCATTCTGAAGTTCTTAGTTTTATGTTTGGTAGTAGGACATAACTGTTGTGGCACACAAAAGTTGATACTGATTTGTATGATAGTATAAGGTGGACTGCCATTTATTTATTTCAGTTTGATGCCAGGGAAGTCCACTGGGCCTAAGTAGAGCCCATTTTCAGTAGAGGCCTGGGGAGAAAAGCTTCAGTAACAATGACAAACATATTAGCATATACACATACAAAGCAAAGAAGTCATATAGCTTTATGCAGCATTCTAGAGTAAAAAAAAATCTACATTCTACAATAATAACAAAATATAGCAACTGTACAGTCTGAGTCATTAACAGTGAATTACAATTGAAAATTTATATTCCACAATAATGTTAGTAAAAATCTAGCAACAGTACAGTCTAAGGGTCATTAACAGTGAATTACAATTGAGGACGAAAAATTGTTGGAAATAAACTATTAACAAAATTTGGAGGTTAAGGAGGAGCAGGAGGGCAAATGATGTGAGTGCAGAGATGATGCATAGAGTTAGATGGTAGGTTTTGATATGGGGGGGGGGGGTCCTATGTGGGGAAGGAGCAAGGGCATTCCCACTTTGAAAATAGGTAGGAATGGAGGCGGGATTTAAAGTTAGAGTGGTTCTGAGTATTTCTAAGGGAGGGAGCAAGAGAGTTCCATAGTTTAGCTAAGGAACAGGATAGAAAAGAGTGTCCAGGTGGCCATAATGGTTTGTATATTTTGAGCAGGCTCTGATTTTCTGACCTAAGTGAGCGATTAGGAATATAAGGTGTTAAGGAGGTGGAGAGGGAGGGAAAGGAGGATGGGAGGGAGGGAAAGGAGGATGGGTTAAATATGAGCTTATGGGCAGCGGTGAGTTTTAAGGAGGTTCAGATAGTTGGGAGGCTTGAGCCATTGCAGTGAGTGGAGGGAGATGCAGTGATGGGATGAGTTCCTAGAGTTGGTGGCAAATTTACAGATTTTATTATAGCAGGCTTCTAATTTTAGTTTGAAGGCTGAGCTGAAGATTCAAGAACAGAGGAGCGCCATGTGTTGGGGAGGGTAGAAGGTATGTGGAGGCGAGGGTCTTTCTGTGGAGGGGGTGAAATAACTGTTATGCCTATATCGGAGTCCTAATTTTTGGTGTTTTTTATGTTAGTTTGGATGTAGAGATCGAATTTTAGATGTTCATCAATAATGACACCGAGCAGTTTGGTGTGAGGGACAGTTTCAATGGGGTTGTTATTCTGGTGTGACACACATTCTGGTCATAGCAGACAGGAGTTGATATTGATGTATATGGTAATATAAAGTGGACTGTTGTGACACAGAGGAGTTGATTCTGATTTGTATGGTAGTGTAAGGTGGACTTCCATGGTACACAGAAGTTGTTATAATAATGAAGAATATTGCAGAGGCAGTAGCTACAATTACTACCTAGGTCTGGCATAGAGCAGGAATGCACAGAAAGATCAAATTATATAATGTCATTGTTATAGTGAGCCTATGTCAGAGCACAGAAAAATCTTTAAGCCTCCCTCACATATAAAACAAAACAGAACTACTACATTATTCTTTTATTATACATTTCTTTTAAATTTTATTCTTCTGTATTTACCCGATTCCAAAAAAGAATATTAAATGGTTAACTTCAGACTTGCTTTGGCCTTCTTTGAACCAAACCCAAGCATCCCTTCTTGTCAGTACCATCCACATGCACTAATAAACATAACCAGACTAGACAGATGGGACTGTAGTCCTGCTGTGATATGATAGTATGAAGAGCTATCCCGGAGGACTGTTCCTGAATTTTCCCTTTTCTTCCAGCAGATCAAAGTTATCAGAAATGCTACGATTAAATATGCAGTATTCCGGCTATGTTGATAATTCAGCAAGCCAGGAGTTTAAACATTAAGTATTCATACAATGAAGAAAAAGGAGGATGCCAGATTATGTTAACAGATACAGCATTGTTGGAGTCCTTTACTTTGTTTTTCTCCTCCCATCTTTCCTGGAGCTACATTATTTTTCTTGGCATTGTGAGGGCCTTGTCTACAACCTTTAAAGGGTAAAAAAAATGTCCTAGTATGTGCTTATATGCTACTTCATAATATTTTTGGTTTTGCCAGCCTTCTAAGCTCAGGAGTTTTTAAATAAAGTTGAAATGGGGAGATGACAGTGTGTGTGCCTTGGCAGAGTACGCCACATCAATGCTAACTCTGAGAACTCTTGGCAGTGATGCATGATGGGTCGAGCATGTGGGCGTTGTGGTTAGTGGTACTGTATCTAAATGAGCTAATTTAATTCAGCAAAATCAATAACGTTCATACATATGACTAGAAAACTAATTGCCCTGTACACCGTTTCTTGTACTATTATTAATAATTAGTTTTTATCTGTAAGACAGCAGAATTCAGTTATGTTCAAACCAGCCCTTGTACCACTTGCATTTCATTAGGCAACATAAGAGCCTGGTTACTTAGGCTGATATGAAATGATTTACTTTTTAAGAACTAGATAAATAATTAGTGCAGTGTCAAAGGTGACTTTAGCTGCTTTATTTGAAATGAGCAGCACAAATTACAGATATCAATTCAGTTAGAGTAAATGGAAGTTTTTTTAATCCTATAGTGAATACTGCGGTGGTGGTGCTGCGGTAGTGTTGTCGCCTCACAGTAAGACACTAGCCGGATTGACTCTCAGCTAGAGCGTCTTCTGCGTGGAGACATGCGTGAATGGGCGTACGTACCTTCATTGAAGGTTGTGCATTAGGGCTGGCAACTAAGCACATAAAAATCAACTGCCAATCATTAGCGGACCGGAGTTCAGCTTGTGGCGACCCCTAACCGGGAAAAGCCGAAAGACATAACAACAAAAATGAATGCTTCTTCTGAGTGAATCTTTCACAGCAGAAGCACAATACTGGGTTTGACATTCTTACTGGACTCTATAAATTCCATTTTAGGATGATTTTTAAGCGGCTGTAAGTAACAGTTTAAATACTTAAATAACATTTTCTGCCAAAGAGCAGGACAAGAAAACTTTCAGTATAAAAGTAAGGTTTTATGAAAGCTAGTGTAGGATTATATGAAACACAGAGCTCCTCAACAAAAAAGAAAAGAAAAGAAAAAAAAAAGTTATTGCCTCATACCCCAAAAAGATAAATTATTAACAGCCAGTATAATATAGAACAAGCTATGAAGTTTGCAGTATGAATTCAGGATAATAATGTTATGCACATACATGTAAGCGTACATGTTTGCAATCCACTTGTTTCATTGTGTCAGAATCAGAAAGACATATCTGAGTTATTGACTACTAAGTCTTAATATCAGTACATATCTTTTAGTGGTGACCAGGGAGTTTGGTCTTGTTAAATGACCGTGATCAATCACAAGAGTATGCGAGTGGTGGCTACAGCAATCAGATACAGGACATCAGCATGTATTCCATTTGAAGCGTATCTTAACAATTACATATGTTAACTTTACTCTGCATAGATTTCTATCACTTAAATATTTAATCTGAATTTTTTGTCATATTTCCACAGCTATTAGAAACTTCCCGTTGTGCTCAGTCCATTGCATTTATGGATGTTATGGCAATCACTTTGTCTGGTTTAAGCTCACCTTCTTGTATGGAGAAAGTCTTGCGTTCTATATCCTTCTTTGTGGACTAATTTATTTTTATATATCTTCTCCTTTTCTAAGGTGAACTTTCTGCAGCTGTTTAGCCAGTGATTCTGTTTGCTTTACTGTTGCTGTTTTTGATTTATAAGTTATAACAGATTTTGCTAAAAGTTCTAGTACTTAGTTACAGGTGAATGGAATCATTTTCAGTGATGACATAGTGTTTATACAAGTAAGAACTATAAGGAAATGTACATTATCTTCTATATGTGGTAAACAAATATAGCGACACATAACCTGGCAGATAATGATCTCTTTCTTGTGTCGGGGGTATATTGTTTTACTCCTTCCACCTTCATGTGCTTCCTGTGGAACTCAGAGTAAGTCACTTAACCAAAAAAGTGCTCTTCAGTTGCCAGTGAAACAGGATAATTGTGTCCAGTGAGCTTATCTTATGAGCAAATAGGTAAATCTATGTCTATATGTGTGTGTGTGTGTATATGTATGTACATGTGTGTGTGTGTGTGTGTATATATATATATATATATATATATATATATATATATATATATATATATGGGTCTACTACGGTTGATTTTTAAACTCATTTGACTGAAAATGAAATTACTAGGACCACTTCGCTGAAAACTCCTTTCTTTGAAACTCATTTCGTTGAAAGTCATAAATGGCCTTTTCCCCACTGTAGTGTGACCCTGGAGTTAGTATATAAAGTAAAGGGGGTGTGGGGAGCACAGCCCCCCACATTGGGGGTGTGGGGGGTGTAGCCCCCCCCACATATTATAAACATTTTAAACTATACACAGTGATACTTACAAGTGCAATAAATGTTTCCAAAAGAGAATATATAACCAAGATATGTGGGAGGGAGGCTTCACCCCCCCCACCCCCCCCAATGTGGGGGGCTGTGACCTCCACACCCCCCTTACTTTATATACTAACTCTGGGGTTGCACTACAGTAGGGAAAAGGCCATTTATGACTTTGAAATGAGTTTCAGTCAAGTGAGTTTTCAGTGAAGTGAGCTTTTAGTGAAGTGGTCCTAGTAATTTCATTTTCAATCAAGTAAGTTTTCAATCAACTGTAGTAGACCCATATATATACATATATATGTGTGTGTGTGTGTGTGTGTGTGTGTTTTGTTTTACAGGTGGGGGCTGTATACCCTGCATGCCAGATGTGGAGGGGGTCTCTGCTTCAAATCCTCCTGTCTCTAATTATTATATTACCACTTAGGTCACACCAGGTAAGTGAAAATGAATTTGTTTCCATTTTCTTTGAGGTAGCATGACCTCAGAAGTTGTATATTTCGAGAATGAGGAAGCAAGAGCTCAAGGAGTGCAAAAATACTTGCAAACTAGTTGTTTTACGCTTATTATTGCAGTGATCAAATGATCAGTGGGAGGGTTAGGCTGGGAAATTGGGCAACGGTAACTCAAACTATTTCTAAGAAGTAAATTGTGTGTGTAGTATACAAGCTACATTATCCTGAGTAAATGCAGAGTAAATTCATTTTTCTCTTACCACAATATGCACACCAACTTCTTAGAAGAACGTAAACTTGGCTACCTAATGGCTAACATGGTTATCTTATGGTGAGATTTTTTTTTTCTAAAGTGTGTGTGTGTTTAAAATCTTTCAATTGATGGGCTATATGTGATCTTTTGAAGGTTTGTAAGGTAGGTTTTTATGTAATATTGAGAGGGAGTTACATAGTTTTGCTCTTGCAATTATGAAAGCCTTTGATGATGTCCTTACATTCACTGCTGCAGTATTTTTAACGATATGGGATTCCCTGCTGCTGAAATCCAATGTCCAGCCAGTCTTCCAAAGATTTCTGAATTTAAAAGGCATGTCAAATATCACCATACACTCCCTGCATAATGTAGGGCATAAAGATGACGTTCAGGCTTACCAACAACAGAGCTTATTTGCCGCTGCCAGTCTGAACATATCTTTTACACCGTCAGTCTGTTTACCTGCGTCCGTCTTGTGCTAGTTGAATGCATTTTTGTTCTCCAGTGACTTTCCACACCCACGAATAGCAAACATTAAATTTTAACTATGCTAAAAAGAACTTTCTTAGCTTCTCCAGTGCTTTTCTTGGTGTATTTTCATAGGTTCATACTAGGCTATCTGCCCTAGGGCATTTATAAGCCTAGCCAGAGTGTGTTTGACTTTCGCCACCCATTTTAAATGAATTTTGCTATGCCCTTTTTCGAGGTTAGTATACTGTGCCTCTGTCTAACAGTGACACAGAAGTGATAGCCGGGGTAAACCTACGATCTCCCATCCACTCATCAATATTCCTCAACCTGGACTGGGATTTTATTCCAGTGTGAAGGGAGTCTCTGGGTTATGAATCTGTCCCTCCAGCATGTCCTATTTATTTCAGTGCTGAGGTTCAAGTCTCGCGAGCATGTAGCTCGATGGGATTGGATATTCTGAGGTGCAGCATGTCCATTAATTCCAGGTTGGACATGGCTTTATACGTCAGGCACAGATCACCTCTGAGCAGGTGGTATACCACTGAGTAGAGCTGGAGTTTCTTTAACCGGGCAGCATATGGCATCTGTTTGAGCCCTTTGATCCTCTTGGTGAGGTACTTTTGGGGTCTTTCCAGTTGCTGCAGGTGTCTGGTAAGGTACATCCCAAAAGGGGCATTGTACTCAATTATGGGCCTGATGAGGGATGAGTAAAGAGGCACGATGACCTTCCCTGATCTAGATGTGAATCCCTTCATGATTAGGTGGGCTATATAAAATGTTTTTCTAACCACTTTGGCCACAGGGTTTTCAAATGAGAGATTGCTATCAACTTGGGTCCCCAGGTCCCTAATTACTTCTTCCGTACTTAATGGTTTACCACCTATGTGGTATTTTGTGGGCACTTTGTTTTTGCCAAAGGGGATGACTATACACTTTTTGGTGTTTAGCTTGAGGCCATGGCTCTGGCACCAGTTGTCTGTTACTATGAGGCCCTTTTGTAGGATGCTTGTGTCGGCTGGAGAGTCGATTATGGCGCCTAGTTTGCATTCATCTGCGAACTTTTGTAACTTTCTACACCTGTTTGCTATTTTTACAAGTTAAGTGCCCCATTGGGGATTTTTTTTTTTTTTGTGTTCCTTGAGGTTAATGTTATCCAGAAAGGGTAAATGCCAGTGTGAGAGACAGATTTCCCATATTGACTGTCAAGATAAGTGTCTTTTTTGCTTAGGTGCTTCTCATGACCATATGTCTTGTTCTATTTTTCAGGCATTTGTTCCAAAAACAATATTCGCACTGTAGGTACTATGGAAGGAATCTCCTGCCCTGAGGGAGAGCTGTTAGGGAAGAAGGTGAGAAAGTTACGACCAGAATCTTATGCTATCCAGTCTCTGCCAGTTACTTCTCCAGAGTTCACTGCAAACCCAGAGGCTCGTCCAGCTGTGTTGTCTGATTTCTCTGCCATGACCTTGTTGGATGCCAGTGAGGATCTGGTTGGCAGCACAGCTGAAGAGTTTTTGCAGGCATCTGTCTCAGACATTCAGAGGGAACCATGATTGATTTTTTTCTGAGGTGCCTCGGGCACTTGCTCAGTTTTTAGTTGGAGAAGAAGTTCCTGCTATAGTTCTCGACTGTTGTGGATCTGAGCCTTCTCAGGATGTTTCCTTACAAAAGAACAAAAAAATAAACATGTTTCTTCTTCTTCTAGGGATCCACAAAGTGAGTGTCAGGGTCGGGTTATTTTTCTGCCTTACTGTCCTTAAAGCCCCCTCATGGGGTTTCAGTTCCTGATCCTCCTTGGTCCGCTACTCCTCTTAAAAGGCCTAGAGACCAGGATTCTTTTGTGGATGAGTCAGATTCTGCTGATGAATCCCTAACTTATTCTACTGAAATTCCTTCTCCTTTGGACTATGGGTCAGAGGAGGAGGAATCTTTTAATCCTGATGTCCCTCTGGAGGAAATTTCCTTTGGGGACACACTCTCTAAGATGATGGATTTTTTTTTTTAAGTGGGATTGTACTTTGGTCTCTGATATCCATAAGAGGTACTATGAGTTGCTGTAGTTGGAATCTCCTAAACCTGAGGCTATTCCTCCTGTCTTGGCTGCTTTACTGGATGCTTTCTCCAATGCTTCTCAGGTGCATGATTCTCTTCCTCTTCCTCCCAAGAAGCCAGAGAGGTTTTATAGGGTTCCTGAGGATTGTTCTTTTTTATATAAATGGCCTGCTGCTGACCCCTCAATAGTGTCCATAGCCTCTGATAAGTCATCTCAATTGCTTCCTTTGCCCAAGTTATTGCCTCCTGACATGGACAGCAGAACTATGGACAGGCTGGGCAAAAAGGTTTACACTTCTGCTACCCTAGCTTTTAGGGCTATTATCAGACCCATGTGTCTAGGTATGTGTTGGCTGTTCTTTCCCAGGCATGTCAACTTATTTCTGATTGTCCAGACTTTGAAGGTAAAACTTCTGTTCTTTCCTTGCTAGGGACTTCCTCTCAAGTCGTTCATCATTCTGTTAAATGTAGTTATGATGCGGTGGATGCCTCTTCTAGGGCTGCTGTTTTTGGTTTAGTTATGAGGCGGTATTGGCTTAGGCTTCAACCTCTACCTGATATGATGATATTAAAGCTAAATTGATGGATGCTCCTCTGATTTCTAAACTTTTGCTTGGGGAAGTTGCTGCTGGTTTATTTAAGTCCCTTCAGGATAAGGGTAAGGCCTTACGGAAACTTAAACATGTGTTTGTTTCTCCTGTGCCTAAATTTCAAGAAACTACCCTGCTAAGCCTGCCTTTGTTCATAGGCAGTCCCATCCTTCTACTAAAGGCAAGAAGAGTGGCAAATGGACTCCTCCTGCTAAGACTACTCAGCTTTCTGGGACTCCTAAGCCTTCCTTTCTGGACAAACCAGGCGCTGTGTGACTATCTGTTCCCTCCCAGCCACATTCCTCTTTCTCTTCACCTTTCTTTTCTGGTTTGGCTTCAGACCACTTAGGAATCTTAGGTTCTGTCAATCATTCATCAAGGGTACTTCATGATGTGGAAATTCCATCCTCCATTTATAGGCATTCGTCAGCCTCCTCAGGAACATCTTCCCTTTTTACCAGAGCTTCTTAAAGATCTCTTGTCTCAGGGTACTATTCAAGAGGTGTATGTGTCCCAAAAGGGGAAGGAATTCTACTCCTGTCTGTTTGTGTTACCCAGAAATTAGGACACTTGGAGACCTATTGTACACTTATCTCATTTAAACACTTTTCTAAAGGTACTATTCTTTCGGATGTTGTCCTTTCAGATTCTATTTCCTCTCTTGCTCTCTTAGGCCTATATGGTGTCTCTGGATCTCAAGGCTGCTTATCTCCATATTCCGATCCATGCTGTTTTCAGAAAGTATTTGTATTTCTCTGTTGCTACCTGGCATTTTCAGTTCTCTGTTTTGCCCTTTGGCCTTTCTACTGCCTCAAGGGTATTCACCAAATGCCTTAATCATGTGATTGCCTTTTTGCAGACTTCAAGTGATCCATATATTTCCTTACTTGGACGACCTGTTGAAGCAGGCATCTTCTCCAGAGACCCTTTTGCAAAATCTTCATTTTGCTGTATCCCTTCTTCAGAGCCTGGGGTTTACTGTAAATCTCAAAATGTCTTCTATGACTCCTTCTCAGGATCATGTTTTTCTAGGTTGCAGGATTAAGAGGGTGCCAGTGCTTGTATCCCTGCCCCCTCCAAAGGCCTTAACTCTCATTTCTTTCTTTCATACCCTTTTCCTCTGGCTTCCATTACCATCAGGGAGTTTCTGAGAGTTCTGGGTTTCATGGCATCCACCATTCCAATGTTCCCTCTAGCCAAACTTCATATGAGAAAGTTTCAGTGGCTTCTGAAGTCAGTGTCGCTTCAACATGCTCATCCTCTAGAATTTCTAGCTCCTCTTCCTCCTTTCCTCAGACAGGAACTTCTCTGGTGGATTCAGCAGTTGTCTCTGAATCCAGGGATCCCTTTTCATCCCCCTCTTCCCTGTCAGAAATTGTTCACGGATGCCTCAAATATGGGATGGGGGCATCTTTTCACTCTCTAAAGATACAGGGGTGTGGTCGCTTGTCACCAGAAGGAACACATTAATGTCAAAGGGATGAGAGCCCTTCTGCTGGCTCTTCAGGCTTTTCAGTCTCTTTTCTCCAAGGCCTCTCAAGGTATTCACGGACAGTACCACATTGATGTGGTATGTCAACAAGCATGGTGGAATGAGATCTTGTATGGGATCTTGCTGTTAAGTGTCAAGTGACTCTTCAGATGGTTTATATCCCTTTTTGTCAGAACACTGTGGCATATGCTCTGAGCAGGTCCTTAACTCAGTCCCATGAATGGTTGCTTTACAGGGATGTGTTTTTAGACATTATCCACCAGTGTGGTACTCCTCAAGTGAATCTTTTTGCCTCCCCTCTGAACAGACAACTTCCTCTGTTTTGTTCCAGAGTCCCAGGTCCTCTGGTATGAAGGTGGACACCCTCTCATTCTCTTGAAAGGAGATGTTTCTTTATGCATTCCCTCCCCTTCCTCTCATTCCAAAAGTCTTGTTCGAAATCCAGCAGAATGCTCCCAAAACCTTGTTGGTGATTCTCATTTGGCCACAACAGCACTGGCTCCCTCTTTTTCTGCATCTAGCCAGAGGCAATCATCACAAGTTACCTCAGAGGGTGGATCTAATCACACAAGACAAGGAATCGCTTATCCATCCCTACACGTCCACGCTTCACTTGATACTGTGGGTGATAAAATTTTGATTCCTCATAGACACCGTTTTTCTGTGGATGTGCTGCAAATCCTGCAGGAGGTCAGGAAACCTATTACTAGGAAATCCTACTTATCCAAATGGAAGAGGTTTTCTATTTGGTGTCTGTCAGGTAACCTGGACCCACTTACTTTGGATGTTCCTTTGGTTCTCTCTTGTTTGTGTTAGTTGCTCAGTGCTAGTTTGTCCTATTCTTCTGTTAAGGCCCACTTATCAGCTGTCTCTTCTTGTCTGCCTTTTTCTCTTCCTTTAGCTGCTAGATTTGAGATGAGACAATTTCTTAAAGGTGCCTTTAATATTAGAGCCTCTTCCCAGGAAGCCTGTTCCTTCTCCTCTCTTGGATCTTAATTTTGTTTTGGAGAAGTTGACTCGGGCTCCTTTTGAGCCTGCTGCTTTAGCTACCTTGCAACACTGTTCCTGGAAGACTGTTCTTTTATTAGCATTTACTACTGCCAGATGGGTGTCTGAGGTGCAGGCCCTTATGGCTTCTTGTCTTCCTTTTTTGATTTTCACGAGGACAGAGTGTCCTTGTGCACTAACCCTTCTTTTATGCTGAAGGTGGTTAATATTTTTCCCCTGTCCCCAATCTGACAGTGAGAGGGTGCTGACTATTTTGGACATACATAGGCAACTTAGAATTTATTTGGATATGACTGATATGACCAAGGCTATCAGAAAATCTTATCAGTTATTTGTTTCTTTTCATCCTAGATCTTTGTATCCAAGCAAGCTATTTCTTCTTGGATTTCTAAGACTATTTCCTTTTGTTAGACTTTTTATGGCAAGAGGCTTCCTTTTTCAATTAAGGCTCATTCTACTAGTGCTGTGGCTTCTTCTGGTGTGTTTTTTTTTCAAAGGCTTGGATACGAAATCTATTCTTGAAGCAGCTACCTGGACTTCTGTGCATACCTTTACCAAGTACTACAAGTTGGATGGTATCTCTAGAGCTAGGGCTGGTTTTGCTAGTTCAGTTCTTCATGTTTTTTTAGGGGATTCTTCTTCCCTTTCCTCCCTCCAAGTTTCCTCTTGAGCTTTGGCACTCTCCATATCCTTAAGAATACTGCTGCAGTGAATTAAGGACATAGTACAGTTGTGTAAAATCTTACTATAAAGGTAGATGTCCTTGCCTTCACTGCTGCAGTATTCACTCCCTCCCTCCATTCCCCTAGTTCTTTACCGTCCTGGATGTACACTTTACCTCTTGGGTTCCTTGGACTGGTGTTCCTCTTGGGGCAATCCGTTAATTTTTGGTAAGCCTGAATGTCACCTTTATGCCCTACGTTACCCAGGGAGTGTATGGTGTCATTTGGTATACCTTTTAAATTCAGAAGTCTTTGAAAGACTGGCTGGACATTGGGCTTCCATAATAGAGAATCCCATATCATTAAGAATACTGCAGCAGTGAAGGCAAGGGCTTCTACCATTATGGTAAGATTTTGCACAGCTGCACTTTTCCTGGTAAGTGGTGATATGAGGTAGAGAGTGGACTGTGCTATTGTGGAAGTTACAGTAATGTTTTTCTTTTGTTGAATAGGGTAGTCAAGGACAGACTATGGCCTGCATTCATGCACAAGTTGCTTAGCATGCAGTATGGACTTGTGCTGGAATCACAATGGACAGACAAGCACAGGTCAGTACTGATTCACAGTCCCATGTTGAACTCCAGTGCAGTGAGCTTAAATGCAAATCGCTGCATAAGAACAGGCAAATTAAACTGGTAGTAAAATGAGGTCCTAATGATATTAAAATTTATGTAAAGGTGAGAGTTGCAATTCAGTCACTTATGAGATGCATAGTTCTCATTCTCTTAGTGCAAGAAATCTGGACAAAGTTTGACGTAATAGGGGAACAAAAAAGGCCAAAAATAGAGACACATTTTAAATATTGCTCTTATAAACCTAGAAAGTTGCTAGAATAACAAGATTTGCATTAGTGTGCATTTTCTGAAGGATATGAAGTCTGAAACAAACACAAATGTAATGAGGAACAAACCAAAAATATGAGGCAAAACTCTAGGCATTCTGTGAAAATCTGTACAGTTGAGAGCCTGGTGCAACGTTATGGGCCTGAGTATTAAAAAAAAACAAAACAAAAAAAAAAGCTAAAGCATCCCAGTAATGTTGTGGTTACATAAAGAAACCAAAAATGATTGGAGCTGCAGCACGTATCACACAGTCCTTAGTACCACTGGTTCCTGTGAGCAGTTCTACTCTGAAGTAAATGATACTGGCAGAGCACGACATGCCACAATTTCACTGAGAGAGTTTTCAGTGGGGACAAAGTAAAGGTCTTGGAATTATGTGTGTCACCCACACATGGAATAAACAGGAACCTGTGGCCATTCCTATATCTGTGGAGACCAATATATGTATAACTCTTTCCATACTGGCTACAGGGACCACTCGGAGACCATCTGGTGAAAAATTTGGTATTTTACATGACTCTGCCTCCACAGTACTTGACGAGCTCTTCAGTATAATGCATTTACGTATGGTAGATCATATATGATTTTCTAGAAGACCACTGGAGAGAGCTAATGCCATGTGTGACTTCTATAACATTACCTGCCTGCCCTGAGGTACTGAGTGCACATGTGTAGCAGTAAAGGCTCCACCTGGTCCTCGGTCACAAACATTTGTGAACAGGAAGGGCCACCATTCTGTGAACTGTCATGTTGGGTAACATGCATGGGATATAGCCATGTCCACGTAACATTCGGGAAGTTCGAATGATTCGCATATCTGGGTTACATCCTAGCTATGCCACCACTTCCTACATACTGGTAGTCCACAGTGACATTTTGTGGGTAATGCCACTGGGCCAAAAGGGGAGGGTATACCACATACTGTCATCCATGCTGATCACTGTGGTCCAGGATGGGAGAATACGCATCAGATGTTCATATTTTACCACATCCCCAGCCGTATGTGCTCCCTTCTTCCTGTTTGATTCCCATACCCTGTGTGCTGTTCATCCCTTCACATAACCATTTATTTCACCAATTTGTCTCTGTCATTCCAATGCCTCCCTAGTGTATATGGTGCATTTCCACCCATGTTTCTGCTACTCTTTATTGGTCTGTTCTTCTGTTCAAGCATACAGTTTTATACACTTTTCCTTCCCTCTCCCCCTCTTGTGCACTTGTGTATGTTCTATTCATGTCTGATCCTCTGCTTGCTTTTCCTGTATACCCCTTCTTTTCCTTTTATGAATCCAACAGAGGAGGTTGCATAGCAGTGCACCTGCTAATAACACATGACTGTGTAGCCAAATGCAGCACTTCATGCCACCCTGTTGGTGCTAGAAGCAGTACTTTACATCCAGATATACCAGTGTGTGATCACATTTTCTGTCCTCATGAGATCACGTTATGAAACGTGTATCTGTACTATGGATTCTCTCTTGCTCTTTTGGGTACAGATTCCATTGCATGACTGTCTAAATGCACAGGTAGGTCCTCTTTCATACTTGCTGCCAAGCTCCTTTATATACTCTAAAATACCTGCCCAAAGCACTGCATGTTTCCATTTGGATATTCACTGTTTCCCAGTGTTCCCTGGTTCATGCGACTCATTCCCCTGGCATTATTGCAGCACATGTCAATGAATCATGGATGCTGTTTAAATTTGTATGTTACTTTGGCTAAAATAAATTGTTTTTGTAAAAAAAAACAGTGAAAGTCCCATCTTAAGAAAGGAGTAAACAGTGGTGTTCAGTCTTTGCTGAGGAACACAAGCAGTGCTAGGCCTTATCTGAGCATGTTTATAGTTTTAGATGTTCTTGTTCATAGGTTCATAGGTTCATACTAGGCTATCTACCCTAGGGCATTTATAAGCCTAGCCAGAATGTGTTTGGCTTTCGCCACCCATTTTAAATTTATTTTGCTATGCCCTTTTTCGAGGTTAGTATACTGTGCCTCTGTCTAATAGTGACACAGAAGTGATACCCGGGGTAAACCTACGATCTCCCATCCACTCATCAAGATTCCTCTTGAAGAGAGTCAATGAGGGACTCTGCCTAACCTGGACTGGGATTTTATTCCAGAGTGAAGGGAGCCTCTGGGTTATGAATCTGTCCCTCCAGCATGTCCTATTTATTTCAGTGCTGAGGTTCAAGTCTCTCGAGCGCGTAGCTCAATGGGATTTGGATTTTCTGAGGTGCAGCATGTCCATTAATTCCGGGTTGGACATGGCTTTATACGTCAGGCACAGATCGCCTCTGAACAAGTGGTATGCCACTGAGTAGAGCTGGAGTTTCTTTAACCGGGCAGCATATGGCATCTGTTTGAGCCCTTTGATCCTCCTGGTGAGGTACTTTTGGGGTCTTTCCAGTTGCTGCAGGTGTCTGGTAAGGTACATCCCAAAAGGGGCATTGTACTCAATTATGGGCCTGATGAGGGATGAGTAAAGAGACACGATGACCTCCCCTGATCTAGATGTGAATCCCTTCATGATTAGGTGGGCTATATAAAATGTTTTTCTAACCACTTTGGCCACGTGGTTGTCAAATGAGAGATTGCTATCGACTTGGGTCACTAGGTCCCTAATTACTTCTTCTGTACTTAATGGATTACCACCTATGTGGTAATTTGTGGGCACTTTGTTTTTGCCAAAGGGGATGACTATACACTTTTTGGCATTTAGCTTGAGGCCATGGCTCTGGCACCAGTTGTCTGTTTCTATGAGGCCCTTTTGGAGGGTGCTTGTGTCGGCTGGAGAGTTGATTATGGCGCCCAGTTTGCAGTCATCTGCGAACTTGGTCAGCCACAGTCCTTCCATGTTGGCCTGTACCTCCAAGAAATATGTACCGAACAAGAGAGGTCCCAGGACTGAGTCTTGTGGGACACCACTTGGAACTGGTTTGGAGTCTGACATGGCTCCAGCAATTCTAACCATGTGGGTTCTGTCCTTGAGCCAGTTTGCAATCCATCTAGTGACATAGGGGTTTATATTTAAGCTGGTGAGCTTATCTATAATGCCCGAGTGGGGTATTGTATCGAAGTCTTTTGTGAGGTCCAGGTAGGCTGTGTGGACCACCTTCCCCTCGCCAGTGGCCTTGGTGACTGTTTCAAAGAAATCAACCAGGTTTAAGAGGCAGGATCTGCCCTTAACAAAGCCAAACTGGGTAGGATCCAGTGTCTGTAGGTCCCCAATATCTTTATTTATGAGGTCCATGATGATCCTTTCCATAGCTTTGCAGACCAAGCTAGTCAGGCTTATGGGGCGATAGTTTCCAGGATCCGTTGAGGCACCACCTTTATGGAGAGGGACCACTGTTGCTGTACGCCACTCTTTGGGCACATATCCTGTAGTAAGGCTGAGATTGAACAGTAGTTTTATGTTTGGGTTTAGCTCTTCTTGGAGTTCATGTAGGACGCAGCCCGGGATACCGTCTGGTCCCATTGATGCTGTGTTTTTGCTTTGGAGAGGGCGGCTCTTACCTGAGCATCTGAGATGTCAGTGGGGCAGCACTCTGCTGGGATAGATATTTGCCCTTTTGGTGGGGAGGGGGGAGTTTGCGCTGAACCTGTCAGCTAGGATGTTGGCAATGTCTGTGGGTTTGATGTATTTTTTTGTCATTTTGGACTAATTCTGAGCATATCTGGGAATTACCACCCAGATTCCTAACATAACTAAAGAAAGCCTTGTGATTATCCTTAGTGTCCTGTGCAATTTTTCACTCGAAGCTGGCCTTAGACAATTTTATGAGTGCCCGTAGTTTTTTGCTAATACTGATCAGTGATGCCTTCCCTTTTTGGGATTTTGCTCTATCATTTAGTAGCTTCCTCCTTCTATTGTATAGTTTGTTTATGGCTGGGGTCCACCAGACAGGACGTCTGCCTTTGGAGGATTGGGTCTTGGTTTTATTTGGGATCGCATGATCCATGCATTCCTGAAGGTGTTCATAGAATGCGTTTATAAAGGATTCTGCGGTCTGGGCCATATTTTCCACAGGCCCGGGGCTTTGAAGGATTCCACCTCGGTTTTGAGGAGTGTGACATTTGCTTTAGAGAAGTTTTTCACTGTGGTTTTCTGGGCAGGGGTGGGGTCGGGATGTGAATATCCAGTGAGATTAGTTTATGGTCTGATCTTATCAGTGAGGGATACACTTCTGGTCTGGAGCATAGAGTCCCCATGTTGGTGATGATCAGGTCCAGTATGTTTTCCCTCTTGTGGGAGTGGTAACAAGTTGTTCCATAGCATTTGAGTTTATAAATTCTAGGAACCTTTGGGCTAGGGTGTTGGAGCTAGAGTAATGCTCCCAGTCTATGTTTGGGTAGTTGAAGTCGCCCAATATAATGGTGTTTGGAGAGACCTTCATATTTTCCAGTGTTCTCAGAAAGGCCGAGTGGGGTTCCTGGGTTTGGGAGGGTGGTCTGTAGCAGGCTATAAACTGGAAGGCAGTTTTACCCACTGTTAGTTGCACATGGATAGTCTCTGATGCTTCGTGCTTTGCCACCAACCTAGAGGTGTGGGTATCTTTGATGAATATCGATACTCCCCCTCCTTTTGTGGTTCGGTCCAAGTTTTGGGGCCTTAAAGCATGGTATAAGGTATAACCTGGTAGTGCTGGGGTGCTCTCGGGATACCTGAACCAGGTTTCTGTTACTGCACAGATATCGATGTTCTCCATGCTAAGGAGAGTTTTGAGTGCGTGCATCTTGAGGTTTAGACTTCTAGCGTTGAGTAGCATTACTCTTAGTTTCTTATCCCGTGTGATACCTATGGAGGTGGGTTTGTCTTTTGAGCCTTGCCTAAAAAAGGCACTATGGGGGTAGCAAGAGCCTTTGCCAATATCCGAAAGCCCAGGGGTGACAGGTGCAAGCCGTCCCTAACGAAGCATCGTGGCTTGTCGAGCATATCATCCCAAGCTGACAGGCATTGGATCCCCTTTGAATGACACCAGTACTTAAGCCAGTTGTTGAAATTGATCATCTTGTCTTCATATTGTGGCATCATTCTTGGTGAGGGTAAGATGCTACTCAAGGTCAGGGTCATACCGGCCTGGGCTACATGCTCAGAGAGCTCCTTTATGTCTCTTTTCATGTAGTCCAGGGAGGTACGTCTCACGTCATTCACACCAGCATGGACAGTGACTGAGTCATATTTGTACTTGCCCTGGAGTGACCTCAGTGCTTGTGTTATGTGGCGGATCCTAGTGCCCGACAGGCTGCTCACCGTGACCCTCTCCTTGTTCAGCCTGGTGAGCGGGACGTCAGTGTGCCTGACAATAGTCACCTATTACAAGTGTATCAGGTGTGTTGTTTAGTCTTAAGGGCTGTGACTGTTTGGCACATTGGCTTTGTGCGATATGTATTGCACGTGTTTTGTTTTGGAGTAGCAGTTGCTTGGGTGTCTGCTTTGGAGGTCTCTGCTGCTTAGGCAGATCTTTATTTAGAGACTCCGAGTATGTTTTTGTGTGATTATGTGTTTGGTTTGCTGTCATGGTAGGTCTATGTGAGACTGGAATTGTAGTGAGTGTGGTTTCCTTCTCCTCCTGACTGGTTATGCCAGTACTGAGTTGAGAGAGCTTAACCTCCAGTTTGGCTATATGGTTGCATCTCTCACATGTGTTGGAATTTGTTGGGAAGAGGAGAGGGTTGTCTGTGTACATGAGGCAGTTGTAACATTGCCTCAAGATTCCCAGATTCACCAGCTGGACCGGAGAGGAGATTGACAACTGACCTGTGGACATGCTAGAATAATATTGGGAATTCCTTAATAATTGAAAACAAGGGCCAATGGGGAGTGAGGGTGTAGTGCTTTTAATTTTTAGTGCTGACTTATATAATTGCTTTAGCGAGCAAGTGCCAGGTAACTTAAAGTGCAATGTGTTACAGGTAACTTAAATGCAAAAATGACAAACAGTAACTTTCTTTCAAGTGAAACAAGGAATAAGTACAGTAAGCAATGCAGATATCACTAGTTATCCGCAGAAGCGCTGAGAAGCCACGTATTAGGTGGAATTAGCATTCCAGGGAAATAACAAGCAAACAAACAACAAGCATATAAACAAAGCTAGATTCAGCAGGCCTGGATCTAGTCTATGCTACAGCAAACAAGATGTACCAATTTCAGTAAGATACAGTTCAAATATTCAGGCACTATAAACCTTTAACCAGAAATTCCCAGCTCAGAAGGGCAGAGTCCAGCCTCTTCTCCCACAAGAGTGCAGACCACAAACCTTCTTAATGTAAAATAACTGGCCTGAAGCCCAAGTGCTTAAACCAGAACTAATACACTTTAAGAATAATAGACACTGGGCTCTCAATCAGCAGTTCCCAACTTAGAAGGATGAAAGCTACCTGTCCTGCCACCACAGTGCATGCCACAAACCTTCCTAATGTAAAACAACTGGTCTGAAGCCCAAGTGCTTAATCCAAAAGACTTAGAATGATAGCTACACTTTAATCAAGTTACTACCAAGCAGTAATAAATACAATTGAATACTTTAGAGAATGCCTGGATTAGTGCTCAAGTTACACAGACAAAGCTAGATCCAGCAGGCCGGAATCCAGTCTATGCCACAGCAAACAAGGCGCACCAACTTCAGTAAGAAGCAGTTCAGATATGCATGCACTATAAGCCTTTAACCAGAAATTCCCAGCTCAGAACGGCAGAGTCCAGCCTCTCCTCCCACAAGACTGCAGACCACGAACCCTCTTAATGTAAAATAACTGGCCTGAAAGCCCAAGTGCTTAAACCAGAATTAATACACTTTTAGAATAACAGACACTGAGCCCTCAATCAGCAGTTCCCAACCTAGAAGGATGTAAGCTACCTGTTCTGCCACTACAGTGCAGACCACAAACCCTCTCAGTGCAAAACAACTGGTCCGAAGCCCAAGTGTTTAAACCAAAAGGCTTAGAATGAGTTACACCAAGCAGTAATAAATATAATTGAGTACTTTTAAGATGATGCAAAAGTAAAATAAAGTAGGTAGAAACACAAGTACAGTAAAAGCAGATGAATTTTTTTTTCTGAACAAGTGCTGAGATCAAAGAAACAGATTTGAGTGCTGAAACTCGAAAACTGGCTAGTTATAAGAAAAAAAAAACTAAGCCAAAAGGCTTCCCTCCAACACAAAAAGGCTTGGGGGCTCAGAAGCCTACAATTAGTCTATACCACTTAACAGGAAAGGCAGGAAACAAGTTTAAATTTTTTTTTCTGTTTCCCAGATGCTCTCTTTGTACACAGTAGGAGTGCCTGAAATCAGAATATGATCTCACTGCACTCAGTTGAGTGAGCAAATGAGATGGGCCCAGAAGGAGTATCCAAACACAAATTTACAAGAGGGGCGGGCAGTTTCAAGGCCACTAAGATTAACACCAAAACAAAAACAGGGAGGGTGGGACTAACTGAAGAGCAGAGTCAAAATTTCCAGTTCAGTTAATATTCCTGCAACACACAGTTAAAATCAATTTAAATGCTGTATTTTTTGAAAAAAAAGTGCAGATAAAGGTACTTAAATTCTCTTATACGTCCAGTTGAATACAGCAAGTTCTTAGCCGGCCAAAGCTGAGGTTTTTAAGCAGAAAATATTTCACACTGTACCACTTAAATAGGCAAGGACAGGAAATCAAAGAATGTGGCTACCCCCACACCTGTAATTACTAGCAAATAACAAAATTCAGCAAACACTGACTAACTTCCAGTTCAGTTAATATTCCTGCAACACACAGTTAAAATCAATTTAAATACTGTATTTTTTGAAAAAAAGTGCAGATAAAGGTACTTAAATTCTTTTATACGTCCAGTTGAATACAGCAAGTCCTAGGCCAAAGCTGAGGTTTTTAAGCAGAAAATATTTCACACTGTACCACTTAAATAGGCAAGGACAGGAAATCAAAGAATGTGGCTACCCCCACACCTGTAATTACTAGCAAATAACAAAATTCAGCAAACACTGACTAACTTCCAGTTCAGTTAATATTCCTGCAACACACAGTTAAAATCAATTTAAATACTGTATTTCTTTGAAAAAAAAGTGCAGATAAAGGTACTTAAATTCTTTTATACGTCCAGTTGAATACAGCAAGTCCTAGGCCAAAGCTGAGGTTTTTAAGCAGAAAATATTTCACACTGTACCACTTAAATAGGCAAGGACAGGAAATCAAAGAATGTGGCTACCCCCACACCTGTAATTACTAGCAAATAAAATTCAGCAAACACTGACTAACTTCCAGTTCAGTTAATATTCCTGCAACACACAGTTAAAATCAATTTAAATACTGTATTTTTTGGGGAAAAAAAGTGCAGATAAAGGTACTTAAATTCTCTTATACGTCCAGTTGAATACAGCAAGTTCTTAGCCGGCCAAAGCTGAGGTTTTTAAGCATAAAATATTTCACACTGTACCACTTAAATAGGCAAGGACAGGAAATCAAAGAATGTGGCTACCCCCACACCTGTAATTACTAGCAAATAACAAAATTCAGCAAACACTGACTAACTTCCAGTTCAGTTAATATTCCTGCAACGCACAGTTAAAATCAATTTAAATACTGTATTTTTTGAAAAAAAGTGCAGATAAAGGTACTTAAATTCTCTTATACGTCCAGTTGAATACAGCAAGTTCTTAGCCGGCCAAAGCTGAGGTTTTTAAGCAGAAAATATTTCACACTGTACCACTTAAATAGGCAAGGACAGGAAATCAAAGAATGTGGCTACCCCACACCTGTAATTACTAGCAAATAACAAAATTCAGCAAACACTGACTAACTTCCAGTTCAGTTAATATTCCTGCAACACACAGTTAAAATCAATTTAAATACTGTATTTTTTGAAAAAAAAAAGTGCAGATAAAGGTACTTAAATTCTCTTATACGTCCAGTTGAATACAGCAAGTTCTTAGCCGGCCAAAGCTGAGGTTTTTAAGCAGAAAATATTTCACACTGTACCACTTAAATAGGCAAGGACAGGAAATCAAAGAATGTGGCTACCCCACACCTGTAATTACTAGCAAATAACAAAATTCAGCAAACACTGACTAACTTCCAGTTCAGTTAATATTCCTGCAACACACAGTTAAAATCAATTTAAATACTGTATTTTTTGAAAAAAAAGTGCAGATAAAGGTACTTAAATTCTCTTATACATCCAGTTGAATACAGCAAGTCCTTAGCCGGCCAAAGCTGAGGTTTTTAAGCAGAAAATATTTCACACTGTACCACTTAAATAGGCAAGGACAGGAAATCAAAGAATGTGGCTACCCCCACACCTGTAATTACTAGCAAATAACAAAATTCAGTAAACACTAACTTCCAGTTCAGTTAATATTCCTGCAACGCACAGTTAAAATCAATTTAAATACTGTATTTTTTGAAAAAAAAGTGCAGATAAAGGTACTTAAATTCTCTTATACGTCCAGTTGAATACAGCAAGTTCTTAGCCGGCCAAAGCTGAGGTTTTTAAGCAGAAAATATTTCACACTGTACCACTTAAATAGGCAAGGACAGGAAATCAAAGAATGTGGCTACCCCCACACCTGTAATTACTAGCAAATAACAAAATTCAGCAAACACTGACTAACTTCCAGTTCAGTTAATATTCCTGCAACACACAGTTAAAATCAATTTAAATACTGTATTTTTTTGAAAGAAAGTGCAGATAAAGGTACTTAAATTCTCTTATACGTACAGTTGAATACAGCAAGTTCTTAGCCGGCCAAAGCTGAGGTTATTAAGTAGAAAATATTTCACACTGTACCACTTAAATAGGCAAGGACAGGAAATCAAAGAATGTGGCTACCCCCACACCTGTAATTACTAGCAAATAACAAAATTCAGCAAACACTGACTAACTTCCAGTTCAGTTAATATTCCTGCAACACACAGTTAAAATCAATTTAAATACTGTATTTTTTTAAAGAAAAAGTGCAGATAAAGGTACTTAAATTCTCTTGTGGATGGTTAAATCAGCAAGAGGTCTTCATTTCTGCTTGAAATGTACACACTGTATTGTCTGTGTGTGTTTGAAAGGAAGGAAGTGTATTGTCCATCCCAGCTAGTAGCTATTTGTATTGCTATATCCATTTGACTGAATTTCTTGCACACAGGGGTAGATATTTTTAGAAATAGGTATAGTTATGAGATGTTTCTGTTCATTAAGGAGGAAAATCTTGGATTTGGAGAAATTAATAGGTGCAGGAATGCAAGCATCTGGTGTAAGAAGTTCAAATACAGTACACCTTTATCACATTTGGCTATGCCTTACTAAACAAAACAATCAAGTAAATAAAGTGAAATACATAGCTAAAACAGTACTTGATAAAATACATTGTGTGGAATAAATTGTAGGACATGTGACACAGAAGAAGTATTTATTACACAAATTGTGCCACCTTCTTCTTGGATATCACATAAATTTAGTAGATTATATTTTATTTTTCTGGCATTAGTTTTTACCCTAATTTTTGAAAGAAACATTGTAAACCTTTTATACGATTCTAAAATGATAAAATTGGTATTTTACTAAAGACCACTGTTGACTACAGTGTTAAGTGCCTGATGCTCAGAAACAGGGCAGGCCTTATCCATACACACTGTTGGATCATGCTTACCAATGATGGACATCTAGCATTTGTATCTTGTTTTGCTTGTGCACAGTATTTTTATCTTGCTTTAAAAATGCAGTCCTTAAGTGTAAACCTATTATTTTAGGAATAATGGGCCTAAAATTGTGTTTTTGTAGAAAATGTTTAATTTGCTCTGGCTATTTCACTCCAACCAAGAATTGAATGGGAGAACCTCTTGCTGTTGTTGCCTCACAGCAAGAGGTTCTCCCATTCGATTCTCGGTTGGAGTGCTGGGAGTGCCTTCTGTGTGGAGTCTGCATGTCCTCCCGCGGTTGGGTGGGCATTCAAAAGACATGCGTAAATGGGCATGCCTTCGTTGAAGGTCGAACGTCGAGCTGGCACCTCGGCGTTTGTGAAATCTACTGCCAATCATTAGTGGACCGGAGTTCTGCTGTGGCGATCCCTAACCAGGAAAAGCCGAAAGACAACAACATTACTTGTAATTATCTGTTTTAAATCTGGAGTGTAAATGCTACAAAGCCAGCTGACTAAGATGGATAAACATGTAAGGACCATGGCTGAAAACTGACAAAGACACAAACAAATAATTAAAGTTTTACTAGTTTATACTGCATTTGGTTGTGTGCAGAAAGAGACATTAAGCCTATCCATTCTGCCCTTTAAGTGCATTTATCTTTCTACCTTGATCTGTGACATACTGCACAAATTTCTTTGTGTAAATATGGTATGTTGCATCAGTGTTATGTATCATATTGTATCTTTCACTGTGCCAACAATGCATCAGTTTTTGCTTATAGTCTCTATAATCTAAATGTATTTCCTAACTTGGGTCACAGATGGAAGGGTTATTTGACTTCACATCTCTGGTAATGAATGTAAAAGTAATAAAAAAATAAGTAAATGCTTTGTCTCCATCTCTCTTCTCTGCCTTATCCTTTCACTACATGCTTTGTTAGCTTTTGGATACCTCTATGTATTCCCTCTTCAGTACTAATTCTTGTCATCCATTTTGTGGGTCTGCAGCCGTCTCCACAGAGAGGTACTTTTGCAGATATGGGGAGTAGTTAGTCCTTGCAATCTGTACCCCTGTTCCTGTTCAAGATATCCCCTGAAAAATCTGTACCCCTGTTCCTGTTCAAGATAACCCCTGAATGACTCATACCCCTGTCTCTGATCAAGATAACCCCTGAACAACCTGTCCCCCTGTTCCTGTTCAAAATAATCCCTGAACAACCAGTGCCCCTGTTCCTGTTCAAGGTAAGCCTCGAACAACCCATACCCCTGTTCCTGTTCAGGGTAACCCCTGAAGAACTCCCTGACATGAGTTTGTGCACTTCTGTAATGACACCTGCTTCTTGTAGCTTCTGTTCTGAAAAGTCTGCCTCTTTTAGTCCCTGGTTATATCTTTGGTAATTTTTCTTTTGGACTCCTTAACTAGCAGCCAGTCTGTCCATCTGTCTCCTTGTCTGGCCTCCATAAGTGCACAGATTACTTATGTATGGCTTGACCAGATCCCAGTACTAGAAACTTTGCTTCTTTTTTTATAGAGTCAGTATCCCGCAAGGATATTGCTCGACATTCTTTAGGTCATTGTCACTGCCTTCTCATTTTATGCCTTGTGATTTATTTCAGGTGTAATTAACACCTGCAGATCCTTTTCCGGCTCTTTTGTCATCTTTTCCGCACTTCCCAGCTGATACTTCATACCAAGGCTACCTTTAAGTGCACTTGGTCAGTATTTGCGAATCCTTACTTTGACTCTTCCCACCAACCACTCTGGTGCTGCATCTAACTTTATCATCACTGAAGATGCTGATGATGCTGTCTGTTCCCTTTGTAAGTATGAAATGAAAAGTCAGCAAAGGGTCATTTAGCAGTGTAAAATTCAAACTTGAGGGGGGGTTGACAGAAAACATGCCACCAAAACACTCAGCTCAAATCCATAATTTTATTTGATAGTTTAACGCTTTCATCCTGTATAAAAGAGACTTCTTCAGAACTAATCATTCTAACATAATATGTAATATAAAACATTAGATCACATGATTTGTGTCACCATAATCATCATCATTCACTTTAGCTAGTAGTATTTCTGACCTGCTGAAGCCAATCAGCTCTGAGGAAATATTTCATTGGGCAATGGAAATGTGTTTGCAGGCTGGACGCAGAATTCCATAATGCACAGAATACTACAAACAGTATCTCGTATGCTGTGACCTAAAACTTAATGTGAATTCTACAGAAGAAGTGATGTTCCCTGGACAATGAACTAATATGCTTAATATGCATGTGAGTACAGACTGATTTAAGTGCAGCTGTGAAAACTAACATTTAAACCATGGACAAAGTGGGATACAAGCCCCCTCACACACACTCCCATGCAGGGGGACTTTCCCTCCTATGTCTCCTATAACATACTGTGATGTCACACAGCCTTCATCAGATTGACATTTTACTTAAATGTTTTATCACTAGAATCATTTGAGTGACTCATTTAAGCATCCAGTTACCTTTAAGACGTGCCCTGATTCAAACAAGGCAGCTGCAACATCCCTTTACAGTAGAGAGTCAATTATCCGAACATTGATTATCTAAAACATCAATTATCTGAACCCAGTCTTCCAAAGTTTTTGGGTAGGAAAAATCATAAAGTCTGAATACATAAATGTTATATGTATTAGCTTGTGCATGTTTTTTAAACTTGTAGCCTGCTTGCGTGTGAAAAATATTATTTATTGTCCACTGGACTTGCTGAATGGTTGAAAAGTATATTCCCGGAGTACAGAAAAAAATAAAACAAGATTTCAGCAGTTTTTTCAATATATGATTGATTATCCGAACTACCCTCGGTCCCATTTAGTTTGGATAATCGACTCTCTACTGTATTTCAACGCACAAAACAGGTTTTGCAAATAGGCTGAAGAATACTTACGTGTGTCAGCTTAAGTTGATTGTATCAACAAATCACTGACACTCGGAGTCAATGCAGGAAAACGTTGAGTGGTCATGGTAAATGGTAGGTAAATATACTCAATAATGTATGAAGCAATGTCTAATTATTAAGATAGAAGTTGCATTTCTGAATCAAGAAGAAAAGAAAAACAAAGTGCCCTCTAATTTGTCAGAGGATGAACTAGGGCAATCACATCTAACTTATATCTTGAATTGAGGGATGGTATGCACAGATTGAAACCGAATGCCTGCACCTAGTATTTGGACTGTGGAAAGTTCTATTATTACATTGAGGGTAGTCTTAAATAGAAATGGTGACAAACCACAAGCCTTTAATCAAAATATCAAAGAAACCTTTGAAGCACATCACCACATACTCAGGTAATGATGATGTCTTTACAAACATATGATTACTAATTACTATACAAGCCTGGAAAATATCTGATTGCAGATGTCTTGTGTAAAGCATGCAGTGGGGTACCTGCTCACAGGAATTAAGCTGTCATGAAATGAGGTTGGGATAATAATTATTTATGTTTACTGTGAGTTCTTCATTTAGATATACTGTGCATCATAGGTTCATAGGTGTTTACTAGGCTAACGACCACAAGGGCCTTTTTAAGCCTAGCATTCATGGTGGATATAAAACAAATCTAACTCAAGGGGAGAATATTTCCTTGTGTTCTTTCCTTAATATGACTAATTGTTCATTTAGGCTCAAAGATAAGGCAAGAAGTTGGTATATATCTTGTTTATCTTTGTGTAAAACAGAATTTATTACATTTTTATTAAAATTACTATTTAAATCATCTATTTCTACAGAATTTACACATGCAAATATAGCTGCATATGACAGGAAGACAAAGTTCAATTTAGTTGGTGCTAAAATGCATAGTCTGTATTGTACATTTCATTCATTTAATGGAACAAGGCTCAAACCTGTGACCACTGTATCTTTGTTGGCTCTGCACAGTGTTTTTGTAAAAACTCTGAATTTCTTTCATAAACTTTTGCCTGTAAGTTACTAGCATGTAAAGAAGACTATCTCTGTTCTAGTTTTCTGACTGGAGGCACCTTTATCCTTGATTTATGGCGGGCTGTTTGTTTTACCCATTAGAGGTCAGTCTAGTGAGATACGTGAGTAAGAGAGATCAAATACCCAGGAGCTCTCAGCCATATGCAGTCATGTTAACAGCGCATATTTTTTTTCTTGACATTCATGTTGTAACTGGCCTAAATTGTAAGTCGAGTTTATTTTGAGCACCAGTGTCCTTTAAAAGAGCCTTATATTTTCTTAAGAAAAATAGGCAAGTCTACATTTGTTTAGGCTGTCTCAGCGGTTATTTAGACTTGTACAACGTTTTCATTGACTAGAGCATATACATAATAATGGATTTTGAGTGAATTTGTGGCACTTGGTGGCAAAAACATTTTCTTAAGCTAACAGAAATCAGCAGCAACAGAAAATGACACAGATACCAGAGCAGTGTGGAAAAAGGAGTCTGTGTTCCTTTGAGGCCTTGTGCCCTGACCACAGATGCATGCAGAATATATATATAGCAGCAATCATCCGTTATATTAGTATGAATGTTAATAAAGATGTGCGACAATCATCCGTTATATTAGTATAAATGTTAATAAAGATGTGTGACAATCATCCGTTATATTAGTATTAATGTTAATAAAGTTATGTGACAATCATCCGTTATATTAGTATTAATGTTAATGAAGATGTGACAATCATCCGTTATATTAGTATTAATGTTAATAACGATGTGTGACAATTATCCGTTATATTAGTATTAATGTTAATGAAGATGTGTGACATCCACATTCTCTAATAAAAGCACTTGTCTGACAGATAAGTTTATCAATGGAGATGATTGTGGTCAGGATTATTTCTTGACGTGCAGAGACATTGGACTTCAACTTAAGTCTGCAGGTGCAGAAGGCAGAGCTTCACAACAATGGGAGATGTCAGAGGTCTAACAGGCCACCATGAAAAGTGCAAAATTTTAATTGCTCTTTGAGGAACTGGCCATCATCAAACTGACATGAAGTTAAGTACAAGCCAGTCATTCTGATATCATTAATTTTCAGACTGTTAGAACAGTAACTAAACACTCACTCACTCACTCACTCACTCACTCACTCACTCACTCACTCACTCACTCACTCACTCACTCACTCACTCACTCACTCACTCATTCATTCTTTACCCAAAACCCACTTTCTTCAGTCCAAGAGAGCAAGAGCCTGTCTTGTCACCTACCAGACATAAGGCAGATAAATTAATACTATAAATGATCCCCTGCCTAACAGAACAGGCAGGCATAGACTCTATGATCACATATGGCATGTATCAGTGCATACAGTGTGGTGGATGGCCAGTATGCCTACAGAATGTTTTGGTATGCGTGAGAAACAACAGCAAAAAACAAACACCATTTTGATACAAAGTAACCAAACAAGAAGTGATTAAAATACAACTTTATGTAAACTAGATTTACCTACTCCAAGGGTATCCCCATTTTAATAAATTATTTTATGACTATGAGTAACACTGAAAAATTGGCTTCAGGTGTTTTTTTTTTCTGCTTTTGAAAAACCACACAGTATATAACCCTCAGTTAAACAAAAATCAGTGTAGGCAGATGTGAATGGATCAGCACATTATTATTTTGAAGAAGGTAAAGATGATAACTGGCCAAAAGGTCATACTGGTAGGGTGCAAATGGCAACATAAGAAGTTGCATTTGAAAATTTAAGGGAAGTAATCGAGTGCATTGATTAAATTTCAGTATGGGGAATAGCAATTAATGATTACTGTAGTCAAGTAATCTCTAACTATTGACAAAAAAATTACATGTATGCACATATGCACTGAGTGATGTGTACAGGTACCAGAAATGTGTGATTAGTGTTTAGAGATGGGATGCAAGCTTATAAAGCAAAAATATCCACAAATTTGGAACTGTTCACAGAGTAAATTAGATTCCAAGTGAAACTGTGAGCTTAACTTAAGTAAGGAAACAAGATTATTGCATTGTGTTAAGAGGGTCGTTACATAAAGTAAATATCTTAACCTTTACACATAAAATGCTATTGGACTAATATATAAGAAATGGAAACAGTATGTTCAAATACTAGAGACTAAAAGATCAAAAGTCTTTGAATGCAAAATGTCTGAAATGAACACTAGTGATGAAATATTGATAAACTAGACAGAAACATATTTTGCAGGATGTCAAGCTCCTCTGTAGTTCCCATACTGGTGGGCTGTTCTGTACATCACCCTTTATGCATTCTAGCTCTGATGATGCACAGTCTTGGAGTTGAACATAAGTACTTGGGATTTGCACAAAAAGAAGTCTTTTTCTTTTTGTTCAAAGTTGGAATCTCTGAGATAGACTTTATTAAGGGGAAAAGGTACAGGGAAGCCCATATTTGCACAAACGTGTTCATGTAGTCTTCGTTTGATTACATCATTTTGGTCCTTTGACCTTCAGTATGTCATCTGACTAATAAGATTAACTATCTTTAAATGTCTTATGAGCTACTACAGTCATGTCTTATTCTCTCTACACTATGTGAAAAGATGAACTGAATACGGCACAATATCTCAACTACTTAGTTAAGAGAGATGAAAACTACCAACCAGTCTGGCTGATTTCTGCAGCATAAAAACTATGGAATCACTTACTGTGGAACACCCAGAGGTATGCTGGGCACAGGAAACTAGACATCATGGTTTGAGTGAAAACGTTGTGCTTGATAATTTTCTTAAGGGACAAAATTCCAAAATTCTGCATAAATCACACAAAGAAAAATGTGCACTCTTCTTCAGTGAAGTCTATCAATGTAGTTTTAGCACCCTCTCTGGTATTTGGATATATATTTTGTAGTATAGTTTCAGGCTTCTTGGGGCATATCCATTAGACAAATTAAAATTTTATTAAAAAAAATGTACATATATATATATATATATATATATATATATATACATATACATATATATATATATATATATATATATACATATATATATATATATATATATATATATATATATATATGTGTGTGTGTATTTATATACACACACATATATATATATATATACACAGATATATATATATATATATATATATATACACACACATATATATATATATATATATATATATATACATATATATATATATATATATATATATATATATATATATATAGATATATATATATATATATACACACACATACATACATATATATATATATATCTATATATATATATATATATATATATATATATACATATACATACAAAACATATAATGTACTACAGCCACATGAGCTCAATATTGAACCAGATTATAAATGATTTATTCATATTCTGTTAGAAATAGATATGGTAGTATGATGAACAATATTTCCTCCCTTATTTATTGTCTTGTGTATATATACTACTTAGGGAATGTTTGTTTAAGAAACTTATTATTACCCTAAAAGAGTACAGTACAGTGATTGGGAAGGCTGATAGTTAAAAATATCTACACTTAACTGTATTAGACTTGATTCACTCTTCTTTGAAGGCCTTAAAGATAAACTGGTGGGCTTCACTGAAGAAGAACATTCCTTTCCTTCTTGTGTGGTTTGTTACAGAGTTCATAGCTAAACCAAAGTTGATGATTAGGGTGAGGCTGTGAATGAGGCATCCTATGATTTCGGCAAGACCTTTGATAGAGTATCCTAGACTGCATGATCAGTAATTTTCTATGAGCAGGTATTACAGAAATTAGCAAGCCTAGAAATGGTAACAAAGTAAAATGTTGGTTAAATTCCAGAACATTTTTCCAGGGGTGGTGGGGCAAAGTAGCTTCCATGGCTAAAGTAATCCACTTTCAATCACAGAGTTCTAGCTATCAGGTACTAGTAAATAAAGTACAAATCTTTTAAGGAAAGTGCTGAAAAAGAATTGTAAAGATTTTGCTAAGTAGGAAAAGGGACTATACAAATTCTCACATAAGCTACCGAAGAATATACTTAGCTACTTGTGATCAAATTTACTTGGCTTGGTACTGGTTGCAGGACTTGTGCCTGGTGTCCGAAAGGCAGAGAATATGATATCCTCACTTAAAGTGACAAGCAAAGACAAATAGGTAATACTACTTGTCTGCTACACAGCCCAAACACTTCCCATGCACATAAGGAGTAGCACTTCCTTAATCTGGGCCATCATTTATAAACATCTGTACTTCTACAACTGCCCCACTAATTTCATTTTGCTCTATGACTCTCTGATCTCTTGGCTCTTTTATCTCTGCTGCTGATTTACCTTGTATAAGAAACTGTCGGTACAAAAAAAATGTAGGTCATATAACAAAATATGAAAACATCTTTTTTTATTTTATTATTCTAACTCCAAGTATGTAGTGCTGTGGCGAAAGTGGAAGAAATAACAGTTGCAGTGTGCAGCCTTTGACTTAGCAGAAGTGTTTCCTTAAGGCAAAATATACATGTCTTTGTACAAAGAAATTACATCATACAAAGCTGAGTAATTAAATTCACTTTCACAAACCGCAATTTGACATGTTCATGGAGACCCAGTCCTAACTATCTGTAATAATGAACTTCAATTGTGGAGAAGACTTTTACTCATACCTTTCAAGTGCTGATTAAAGAAACTTACAAAGAGTATATGTTAGTCTAAACAGGAATACTGAAAATATAAAGTAGGCAGGACAAATAAATGAGAAAGTCAACGGGATTTGAGTCATGGCTGCTCTGTTGAAAAACAACTTTAAATTGTAATTTAAAACAATTAATTCAACAAATGAACTGTAGGATATGGAACTTCTTCAGGACACATTGTTGATTGTAGATTTACTGTGGAAACTAAATGGAAGGAATTGGGGAGGACAGTGGGAAGGCAAGGGACAGCTATGTGGGGGCAGATTTATCACTGGGGCTTGCTGAGTCAAATGAAGTTTTGCCTCAGTCTCTGTGTTGTGAATAGCATTAATCTTGGGCAGGTAAACAGTATGGCAGGACATGGTTGCTGGTGTATTTCCTTTGAACATTGTATGCATAGTTGTGAGAGTAGCATAACTGGGCCCCACTGATGGTATGCTTATCTTCCACAGGACATCTGCAGTGACACCGTTCACTGTGATTTTATTGAGGACACCTATGACTATGAACTTGTAACTGCTGTCTCTGTCTTACATTATCAGTTTCCTCTCAGAATTCTAGATATGCTACTCACAATAGAAGGCTTTCTAATTAAATTCTTCACTGGGCCATCTTCCTTGTTGGAGTCTGCATGCCCTTCCTGCATCCCCCATGGTTCCCAGAGTACACTGGCATCTCTCACTTCCCAAAGACATGCAGTACAGAAATTGGTATTCTTCAGACTGCCAGTGTTTGTGTGTGTGTGTGTGTTTGAGGGCATTCTTTGACAGACTGTTGCCGTGTCCAGAATGGACAAGTGGTTACCAGGATAGGCCGCAACATACCCACAACCCTGTATAAGGATAAGGAAATCTAAAGGGGCTACTGCCCAATGCCAGGATTCTTAAAAAGAAGCTTCACTCTCCAAAAGCTCTCTTCACCTTGGAGAATATGGGCATCTGTGAAGTTACCAAGACATGCTTAGAAGCCACAAAGTGTGCCAGGGTGATCCTATGGGCTAGGCTTGTAAAGGCTCCAGGGCCATTAGCCTAGTACACATCTATGAACCTATAAACATTTAGATCAGCAGCTGCAGAGACAGGGACTAAAGGTGGAGGTGTCTCTCTCTCTCTCTCTCTCTCAAGAACAAGCATACTTCCAGGTTGGTTAAACAGAGTGATGCACTGGTGATCCTCCATGTCCAGATTACCACAGACAAAGCCCCACACCATAGCCTAGCAAGCTGTAGGTTGTCCCAAAAACCCCGTAGCTCATACTTAGACTTGTTGGAGACACTCACCATTCAACCAAATACCATACTCATAGGGGACTTTAATTATCCACCTATAAACTCTAAATCCTACATGACCTCAAATTTGCAGGCTCAGAGATTCCTAGACTTTGTAAACACAAACACCCTGGCCCAGTTAGTACAAATGCCTACTAGAGGTACTTACATATTGTACTTGGTACTCACAAATCTTGGGGAATGCTGCACCCAAACCAGTGTCATGCCCTTTTTGGTATGGTCAGACCATAAAGAATTGTCCTTTGAAATAAGATTCAGCTCTGTAACCTCAGCAAACCACGTAACAGAAACTATTCTAAGGCAAACTACCTTTTATTAAGTGATAATCTGTCAAAATTTCAAGCCCAGCTGATCTCGGATAACACAGCAGTTTATGTGGAATTATTCACAGAAGCTCTGTACAACCATGTCAATGACTGCATAGAGGCTGTTGTGCCTACCAGAAGTAAGCCCAAAACTAACTCAAAAAACAATCCGCCTTGGTGGAATCCAATAATACAGCTTCAGTAGGCCCTAATGATATCCAGGGATGCCTCCTAAACAGCCTAAAATATGACCTTTCAGGACCATTGGAGACGCTATTCAGCCATAGCCTCTGCACAGGCTGTGTGCCATGTGAATGGAGGACTGCAGCAGTCATCCTTATACGTAATGGCACACCATTAATGGACCCATTAGTCTAACTAGTCTCGTATGCAAAACTGTTGAAAGAATTATTATGGAAATTATTAACAATGATGCTGTAGACCTTCAGACAATGGACTCTGCCCAGTTTAGTTTTGTCAAATGCAGGTCATGCCTACTGAACCTGGTATACTTCTTTGAGAAGGTCACCAAGGCAACGGATTGAGGAAAAACAGTGCATACTACCTACCTTGATCTAGCCAAGGCATTTGATACAATACCCCACTTGGGCATTGTAAATAAACTCATGGAATTTGGCAAAAATGCCATGTAACTCACTGGATAGTCAGCTGATTCACAGACAGGACCCAGGAAGTTAGGACTGGAGAGACCTCCTCCTCAAAGAGGCTGGGCAACAGGGGAGTCCCGCATGATTCTTTGCTGGGCCTGCTCATCTTTGGCATTTATTTTTGTGAAGTTAAGGCCAATGGCAAGGGCATATGGCTTACTAAGTCTGTAGATGATTGCAAGCTAGGCGCAATCATAGAAACCTCCCACAGTACTAACATCTTACAGGAAGGTCTAACACAGACAAATGACTGTTGCCAAAGCCATGGCTTAAAACTCAGTGCCACAAAGTACATAATAGTACCTTGTGGGAAGTCAGCCACCCACAGAAACTACCTTATTGATAAAACTCCCCTAAACATCAACACAGTAGTCTGGGATTTGGGGACTAGCGTGGATAGTAACCTGTCTTTTGACGAATATATATCTAAGATAGTAAGAAAATCATTTTGTGTCACTCAGCTTATACGTAAGGACATAAGCTTATCCGGGACCAGGGAAGTCATTGTGCTACTGTACTCAGCCCTCATGCCCATCATTGAGTTTAATGACCCCTTGGTATGTACGTGACCAGACACATGTAACAGCTGGATCATCCACAGTGGTTCCTCACAAAAAGAGTAATGGGCATAAACAATGTCCTATGCACATTGCCTCAAAGCCCTGTTTCTATATTGTGTTTCTTACAGACTGCTGTGAAGCAGGCATGTAAGACATCCTTGGATCCTGCTCAGGTGGGCCTTCTGCATTTCTGCAAAATGAATAGCACCAGAAATATTAGAACTAAGGATTTAAACGTTGCTTGTAACTTAGAGGACATGTTGAAGGGACAGGTATGTATCTCAGAGAAACCCCATTCTCTGGAATAGGCTTGTAATCTATGTGAGACAGAGCCCTTCCCTAACCTTATTCAAGCACAACCTGGGAAAGTGGATGGGAAATCGGAAATTCACCCCTGGTCTGAACCTATGTCTCTGATGGACAGAGGCAGCCATTAAATCATGCTCTAGTTAACATTCATCCCTTAAAATAACCTCTAAGTCACAGTAACTGGTAGAATACATTTGGGTTGCATAGTTAGGCTTATAAAGGCCCCAGTGGTGGTTAACATAGTATACACCTATGACCCTATGGGATGATGGATGTTGTGAATATACTGTGTCATCTATAGACAGCCAACTACAGTAACCTCCATTGATGACCAGAACTCTTTGGTTGGGGGTGAACTAACTGAAGAGACAAATTTAGCTTCTGTGTGCAGCTTCATCTGTCACACCCACACCATGCACAAGGAAAAGCCTCTACCCTCTAAGTGCCTTCATACACTTGGTTAAGTATGGGATTTTTGAGTTGGCATGTGTTCTGGTTATGTTGTTTAATTTTCTTTGGAGTGTGACAGCTTATTAACACCCAAAGTACTCAAGGTGTCGTCTGACCAAGACCCTGGAGAATGGAAGCATTATTTACGTGCTTTCGGAGCGTACTATCTTAGTATACACCGCAGCATTCATTAATCTTAAGGTACACCCCAGCATTGCTTTATCTCAGGGTACACCCCAATGCTCATTTATCTTAGGGCACACCCCAGCACTCATTTATCTTAGGGTACACTCCAGCCCCCATTTATCTCAGGGTACACCCAGCACTTGTTTATCTCAAGGTATTCTCCAGCACTCTTTTATCTTAAGGTACACCCCAGCACTCATTTATCTTAGGGTACACCCCAGCACCCATTTATCTCAGGGTACACCCCAGCACTTGTTTATCTCAGGGTACTCTCCAGCACTCTTTTATCTTAGGGCACACCCCAGCACTCATTTATCTTAGGGTACACCCCAGCACCCATTTATCTCAGGGTACACCCCAGCACTTGTTTATCTCAAGGTACTCTCCAGCACTCATTTATCTTAGGGTACACCCCAGCACCCATTTATCTCAGACAATATCCCAGCACTCATTTAACTCAAAGTACACCCCAGCACTCATTTATCTTAGGGTATACCCCAACAATCATTTATCTTAGGATACACCCCAGCACTCATTTATCTTAGGGTACACCCCAGCACCCATTTATCTCAGGGTACACCCAGCACTTGTTTATCTCAAGGTACTCTCCAGCACTCTTTTATCTTAGGGCACACCCCAGCACTCATTTATCTTAGGGTACACCCCAGCACCCATTTATCTCAGACAATACCCCGCACTCATTTATCTCAAAGTACACCCCAGCACTCATTTATCTTAGGGTATACCCCAACAATCATTTATCTTAGGATACACCCCAGCACTCATTTATCTTAGGGTACACCCCAGCACCCATTTATCTCAGGGTACACCCAGCACTTGTTTATCTCAAGGTACTCTCCAGCACTCTTTTATCTTAGGGCACACCCCAGCACTCATTTATCTTAGGGTACACCCCAGCACCCATTTATCTCAGGGTACACCCCAGCACTTGTTTATCTCAAGGTACTCTCCAGCACTCTTTTATCTTAGGGCACACCCTAGCACTCATTTATCTTAGGACACACCCTAGCACTCTTTTATCTTAGGAGACACCTCAGCACCCATTTATCTCAGACTATACCCCAGCACTCATTTATCTCAAAGTACACCCCAGCACTCATTTATCTTAGGGTATACCCCAACAATCATTTATCTTAGGATACACCCCAGCACTCATTTTGCTGCTGCCACTGTTCTCTCACTCTGCTTCTGGTGGTTTGATCCAGTTGTGATGAATAGATCCAGACCCCTTCCTGCTGTTTTGTCATGAATTCCACCCCCCCCCCCAGTTGATAGTTCACACAAATATCTTGTGACCCAAATCTCCTCTCCTGTACCTATAGTTGTGTCATCTCCAAAGATGTTCATATTCCTTTATTTTCTTTCTGGTATCTCTGAAACAAAAAAGGCTGAGGACATACCCTCATGGTATTCTATCATTCACTTTATGGCTGAGGACATACCCTCATGGTATTTTATCATTCACTTTATAGCTGAGGACATACCCTCATGATATTCTGTTATTCACTTTGTTTACTTATTTTACCTTATTAACTATCCAAGAACCCTTTTTAGCAATGATCTGAATCAGGAAGGCAGCAACCATAACATATATCAACAAAATAAAATAAAAGTGTTTAGAGTCTGAGGTAAACATACACAGTCTAAGCTGGTAGCAAAGCTGTAACTAGATTAGAGTTGGCATAATTGTGCTTTTTGTATGTAAACAGAAATATCTTAATGTGCAGCTATCTTAAGAAGATTAGTTAAAGGTATGCTTAATACTTGTTAAAGCACTATATAGACAGTGTGACATTTACTTCTGTACATGTAAAAAGAATGCATTGATTGTTCACAAACTTACTAGCAGTTTTATAGTGCGTGAATATTAGCTGGAATAGAATAGAGGAACATTTCTGGCAAGGGATGCTTAAATGTACTAATTAATCCTGGCATGAATCCCTTTCACCACAAACCTTTGCCTCTTATCCTTGAACATGTAGTGGTCCAGTTCCTCAGCTGTCACCACGTGTCCTCTGTTCATAGGTTCATAGATTAGTACTAGGCTAAGTGCCCTTGTGGGACATTTTAAGCCTAGCCAATTATAGGTTCATAGGTTCATACTAGGCTATCTGCCCTGGGGCAATTATAAGCCTAGCCTGATTCTGTATGACTTACACCACCCCTTGATTTGAGTATACTGTGCCCTTTTTAAGGTTTAGTTTACTGTGCCTCTGTCTAATAGTGACACAGGAGTAATCCCTGGGACAAACCTACGATCCCCCATCCACCTATCGAGATTCTTCTTGAAGAGATTCAGTGAGGTGCTCTGCCTCACATGAACTGGAATTCTATTTCAGAGCGAAGGGAGCCTCTGGGTTATGAACCTGTCCCTCCAGCAAGTTCTATTTATTTCTGTGCTGAGGTTCAAGTCCCTCGAGCGTGTGGCTCTAAGGGATTTAGATTTACTGAGGTGGAGCATGTCCATTAATTCTGGATTTGACATAGCTTTGTATGTCAGGCATAGATCGCCTCGAAGTAGGCGGTATGCAACTGAGTAGAGCTGGAGTTTTTTAACCGAGCAGCATATGGCATCTGTTTGAGACCCTTGATCCTCTTGGTGAGATACTTTTGGGGTCTCTCTAATTGCTGCAGGTGTTGGGTAAGGTACATCCCAAAAGGGCCATTGTATTCTATGATGGGCCTGATGAGGGATGAATAAAGGGGCACGATTACCTCTCTTGATCTAGATGTGAAACCCTTTGTGATGAGGTGGGCTATGTAGAAGGTCTTTCTAACCACTTTGGCAATGTGGTTTTCAAAGGAGAGATTGCTGTCAACTTGGGTCCCCAGGTCCCTAATAACTTTCTCTGTACTTAATGGGTTTCCGCCTATGTGGTAATTTGTGGGCACATTGTTTTTGCCAAAGGGTATGACTATACATTTTTTGGCATTTAGCTTTAAACCATGGCGCTGGCACCAGTTATCTGTCTCTGTGAGACCTTTTTGAAGGATGTTTGTGTCAGCTGGAGAGTCGATTATGGCGCCCAGTTTGCAGTCGTCTGCAAACTTGGTGAGCCATAGTATCACCCATGTGAGAATCAAACATTATCCCATGTGAGAATCAAACCCTGCACCTTGTGTCTGTAAGGTAAACACCTTAACCATTATTACAACCTCCCACCCGGGGAGGTTGCAGGACCTACATGTATTTATGCCTTTGGACAATCAGGTAACTGGATTAGCATGAAGAATGTACACTTGCTGCGATGGAAAGAATGTAGTATAACAATTTCATTTGAGTAATCATTCCTTGCTGAACTTCACATTTATCTTTGAGAAAGTTACTAAAGACATAATTTAATCAGTACACCTATAGCATTTTGGGTAATAAGCATGTGCAAAACAGGAAGGTAAGTCTGTCAGGTCATGACACTTACATGTGCCTTATTAATGCTTAAACTGTACTTCAGAGCAACAGATGGATTGTAGAGTACAAAAAACTAAGCTACCACCAAAATGTTTTTCCTAACACAAAAATGGCACAGATAACAAATCTAGAAGAGGATCAAGTTATACTTACATAACTAATGCTTAGGTAGTTTGTCTCTTGTGTACCTTATTGGTGTGTGGCAGTAAGGAGGAATATTTGTCACAGGGGGGGGGGGGGCAGTGCAAAATCCACAACTGCATGTCTTCAACTTTGACCTCAGTAGTGTGATCCATGGGACTCTGCTGTATCAGGGGGTATTCCCCTTACTCCAGGTTAGAGATCATCACTAAAACATATAGTGTTTCAATATCTTTTTGATTCTCAGTTTAGTGGTAGTTTGAGTAGTGTGCACCTTGAAGAAGTATGTGACGCTTTAAACAACGTTTCCTTATACTGGAAAAATAAGTTTTGGTGAAAATAGTTTGGATATTTTTCTACTGTGAATATGCTTTGCACTTGATCTGTTTCATATAATGTTCTAACACCATCAGATTCCAAACACTGAGTATTGTGATCCCACCCACCAATGTTACTGATGTCTGGCTGGGGTGGTTGGCACTGAATGGACTTTGCAATGTGTCTTCATTCTTCCATGTGTAATGCAGCCATTGCCTAGCAACCCCACCTCCCCACACCAACACCTTGTAGGCAGCAGGTCCTTGTAATGCACTGATAATCAAGCATGTCATTTCTCTTCTTCCCTTGCCAGGTCCCTTGGGCTGTAATAAGGGCTTTATCTCTATGTGCCAATGGAGCTGTGGCTTAAATGTTAAAAGTACTATTCAGGTTTTGTTAGTATTCCTGATTACAAGTTTTCTACATTTAATGAACATCAAAAATATTTTGTTAAATCCTGCCTTTGTTTAAAATACCATTCACTTTAATTGGCTTCATGTTATGGTCACAAATGCCAGGATTTTTAATTTCTTCAGAGTTTATAAGATAGTACCAGATGAATCTCAAATCCTGTACTTGCATGGGGCAAAATCACTCACTCACTTTCACCTTATCTGTATAACCAGCTACAAGGTTACTGTAGGTTGTGCAGGGTTAATTATTGCTTAACTGACTCCTTGAAGTGAGTGAATGCCTCCAATCGATGGCGGTCAGGAAAGTGACCATCACAACCTCTGTGTCACTTCCTCTTTTACAGAACACAGTGGATATGTTCTTTCAGTTTTTTAAGATGCGATTTATAGTCCAAATGACTAGATGCAGAGTATAATACCTTAAGAGTCACCAGCATTATACATACATACAGATGGCGACTTTGACTCTCCCCATTATGTGTCTTGTATTTAACTAAAGCCATCATATAAGAGCAAAGTAAGGTTAAGATGCCAAAATGATACTTAGATCTTGACTCTGTCATGTACTGTTTATTTCGTTAAAGTAAAATGTCCTTGTGTCTTGACTATACCAGATGTGTGCTCAGAAAGTTTCAGAAACTATTACACATGGCAAGGCATTTTAATCATTAAAACAGAGCAACTTGACGGTACAGCAAGCATTAAATGAAACAAAAGTTAGAGGCGGCTTGTTTAAAAATACCAAAAGAAAAAATATATTCAGTCAGCACTGCTTTAACTCACTGTAGCTGACTATTTCTAGGTCATTCTTTCTACATCATGGGTCACCTGATACCGGGGTGGTGGTGGGGAACATAGGCTGTGAAATCGAGAATCCAGTTAGTATGTATTAAATCGTAAGAAAACCATAGAGTACTGCTTGGAAAAACTGATAGGGCAAAAAAAAAAGCCAAGGAAGAAGGAGTTGTACAAATGTTAAAAACTGCCTTTTGAATGTCATGCTGTTATTTGTAAGACCTTATTTAACAGCAGCTGAAATGTATTATTAGCATGGGGTATTGATAGTCTATAATAACAGTGTTGTGTGCTGTTTGTTAACCTCTCAGATTAACCCCTTTTGATATTGTCTGGTTACATGGGTGACCTTTGCTCTCGAAGTTACTTAGGCTAATGAATAATATCCCTAAGGGCTGGTTAACCATAAACTGTTGTTCAGACATTATTCTTCCCAGTATGACACACATCAGTTACTGCTGGAATTTTGCCAGTTTAATTGCCACGTTACACTGCACAGTGTACATCATAATAACAGTGCATTCTCTAAAGACCATACGGTATAACTGGATTGAGGACACTCAGCATAAGTGACCAGTCAGCAACAGGTAGAGAATGTCACTAATCAACAGCTGGTGGTCCATTGCAATAGGAATTCCTTCAGGACACATAAAAAGTGTTTCCTGAACAGTTATTTTTTATGCACAAGCAAAATGATTACCAGGAACAGTCTCTTCATCGTTGGGTAATCTGTGTGAACTTTTCAACCTCACTCTGAAGGTTAATTGATAAAATCTCAGTAGTCAGTATGTGGTTAAACCTCATACGTCATCAGTAATCCTTTCCATTATTAATCGAGTGTGGCTGTGAATATTAATTTCTTTTGTGGGAGTCTAGGTTTAACTACGTAAACTAAGTACAGCAAGGTATGTGGTTGTCAAGGTCATCAGGATTGCCTCTGTTGAGGAAAATCATGCTTAGCTGTGCAGTCTATCTAAATTTGTATTCCTGAAATGTGGAAGGAATCACTGCATTTGAAATTATCTTTGCAAGGTAGTGAAGTCATTTCTATGCACTAAAGCATATTGTTTCATCTAATTTAGAACTCAGTAATGCATTATGGCTATTCATTAGAGTTCTTTTAACATCATACATTTTGTTGCAGAAGAGTTATTTGCTTGATATGTGCAACAGTTCCCAATATTGTCAGTATATTGCCGCTGAAATGTGATGGAAGAAGCAAAAGTAAATGGCCTTACTGTAGTGACTGTGGATTGTTGTGTATCTGCTCTTAGCAAAACTGAGACTAAACTCTACAGTTTCCAGTATGTGCATTAAAATAGTTGCATAATGCTTAAAGATAGCTGCAGCTCTATACTGTCCTGTCTATTTTGGAAACAATATATGAAATATACATCCCCTCTTACTACTTAGTCAAGGAGCTTCATGTTTCTCCTTTTCATCTTGTCAAGCAAGATCTGACCTTCAGTGCTGAGCTCTAGTTGCTGTCTGTATTTGCATTTAATCTTGTTGGTTTGGTCTGAAATGTGGCTGAATTTGTCATGTCATGTTTTTATTTTACAGTTATCTGTCTGCTGAAATGCTGTATGCATTTGTGAAAGCTTTTCTGAGCTGGATCAACTCTCATATATATGACAGGACAGACAGGAGTCCCTGTGGACTATGATGTTTGCAGATGACATTGTTATCTGTAGTGAGAGTAGGGAACAGGTGGAGGAGACCCTGGAGAGATGGAGATATGCTCTAGAGAGAAGAGGAATGAAGGTCAGCAGGACTAAGACAGAATATGTGTGTGTGAATGAGAGGGAGGATAGAGGAATGGTGAGGATGCAGGGAGTAGAGGTGGCGAAGGTGAATGAGTTTAAATACTTGGGATCAATAGTTCAGAGTAATGGTGAGTGTGGAAGAGAGGTGAAGAAGAGAGTACAGGCAGGATGGAGTGGGTGGAAAAGAGTGTCAGGAGTGATTTGTGACAGACGAGTACCAGTAAGAGTGAAAGGGAAGGTCTACAAGAAGGTAGTGAGACTAGCTATGTTACATGGGTTGGAGACAGTGGCATTGACAAAAGGCAGGAGTTTGAGCTGGATGTGGCAGAGTTAAAGATGTTAAGATTTGCACTGGGTGTGACGAGGGTGGACAAGATTAGGAATAAGTATATTAGAGGTTCAGCCCAGGTTGGAAGGTTTTGAGACAAAGCCAGAGAGGCAAGATTACATTTGGTTTGGACATATGCTGAGGAGGGATGCTGAGTATATTGGGAAAAAGATGCTAAGGATGAAGCTACCAGGTAACAGGAAAAGAGGAAGGCCTAAGATAAGGTTTATGAATGTGGTGAGTGAGGACATGCAGGTGGTTGGTGTGGAAGAGCAAGATGCAGAGGACAGGAGGAAATGTAATCAGATTATCCACTGTGGGAACAGCCAAAAGAAGATGACGTGTGTGTGTGTGTGTGTGTGTGTGTGTGTGTGTGTGTGTGTGTGTGTGTGTGTGTGTATATATATATATATATATATATATATATATATATATATATATATATATATGTATCTTCTTTCAGCTTTTCCCAGTTAGGGGTCGCCACAGCGGATCACCTGTCTGCTCATGATTGCCAGTGGAGTTTTACAGTGTCAGGTTGCCATCCTGGCACCCAACCTACCACAGAAGGCACACACACACGCACACACTCACACCTAGGGCCAATTTAGAGTGTCCAATCTACCTACAGCATATCTTTGGGATGTGGGAGGAAACCGGAGCATCCGGAGGAAACCCACGCAACCAAAGGGAGGACATGCAGACTTCGCTCAGAAGGCACATGTATGTATGTATATATATATATATATATATATATATATATATATATATGTGTGTGTGTGTGTGTGTGTGTGTGTGTGTGTGTGTGTATGTGTGTATGTATGGAAGAGAGAGAAATATCTATAGATATGGGAGTGCTACAAAATCCTGAGAAAAAATCTTGAAAGTTCAAAATACTGAATCTCATAATACTGAAAACATACAGGATACCCCTTAGTATATTACAGCACAAGTAAATAAAGAAACATATTACCCTTCAGCTACACTAAGTGCAATCTCAGAGTTATATATTTAAGTAGCAGGGGGGTGTGGGGGGCTTGCCCCCGACATGGTGGGTGCAGGGGGACTTGCCCCCCTTGTTTATACTTGGAGAAGAGTAATATGGTTTGTCTTTTATTTGTTTCTGTATGTACTTGTGCTGGAATATAGTAAGTGTTTGGTATCCTGTGTGTCTTCAGTATTATGAGATTCAGTATTTTGAGTTTTCAGTATTTTGAACTATCAAGATTTTGGGTTTCAGGATTTTGTAGCGTTCCCATAGATATACATGTATGGATACATAACTGTATCTCTATCTATGTGTATATAATATATGTGCATCTGTATCAGTATAAGTATCATGCACACTACCTTACCAGCATATGTTTTTCATAGGATTCATCACATTTCTCCATATTGTGCATTAGCTCAGTCACACATGATTTGGAATGCAGTCAGTGCTAATGTAAGCTAATTAATTTGCCTTATTGCTAGAGGCAGTATTGTACATTTCTTCTACAATGGTTTCCATTATGCTGCTTGTTCTTTTGACACTGTTTTGAAGAAAGTGATTTTGCCAACCAGTAGGACTGCCCTTGTAAAGTAAAATATGTTCATGCTTTTCCTGAAAATGGCTTCTTCCACCTGTAATTTTCTATATTTTCTCTCTGCTTTCCTTCCTTCTTATTTCTAACCTTGCCATCTGTCCTTGAGGACTCCTTGTGTGTATGTATACATGCTAACCAGGTTTTCTTCCTTTGACTAATCCTTAGCTAATTCTAAAACAACTTCTTAAACATATTAATACTTTATGGGCTTCTCTCTGACTTGCAGCATGGCTTCAGAAATGGCTTTAGCACTACTGCCATTTTATCAGCAAATGACCCTCTCTGTAGCAAATTTAATGGTGGTCTCATCACCGCTGGCACCTTTCTAGACATGACTCATGCCTTCGAAAGTGACAACTATAAATAACTACTTGCTAAAGTAAAAAAAAAATCAGCTTTGGTAATAATTTCATTATCTGATTCCATAGCTACCGTGGCAACAGGACTTTCCAAGTGTATTCCACCAACAAGCTGTCTACCATCAGCACCCTTAATACTAGAGTATCTCAAGGCTCCATTTTAGGCCTCTTCCTACTGTTTTCTTTATTCATTAATAACATTCCAGAAGACTTAACAGCACTTGCCCTTCAGATGATGTCTTACTACTCCAAGTAAAGATATGTCCTACCATCCTTCAATCTCCACTTCAGCAGTCATCATCTGATCTGTCAGTTGTCTGCACAGAATGAGCTTCTGATTAACCACAGGAAAAAATATGTAATGTTTTTTCCTCTCTACATATATCTTTTCACTTTCGAAACATTACAAGTAACCCTCTGTCTTTTACTTTCCATAATGATGATATCATAAATAAAACCGTCTGAACAAAACTCTGCTTTGAAATTTCAAATCTTCTATCTCCTATTGTCCATAAAGCTGTGGCCAACAACTTCCTTCTCCCAAAACTTTAATATGAACTTCCTGTATTTTCTTTTCACTCTGCATATAACAATCAGAGAGTATCTGGACCAGTCTACCTGGTTATCAACTAGTAAATTTCACTAAGTGAAAAAATGTATTCACTTGTGTGCTGTGTCTCCTGAAGTACTGTCTACAGGGATGGCTACTGGAGTCTTAATTGAGGCATCTCCACCTCTTTATATGGGTGTAATATGGCTGTAGTGTTCTCTGAATGTACAACCATGGTAGTACACATAAGCATTCTCTTCACTTTAGCTCCTGCTTTCACATAGTGTACTATGATATTTACTATGCCTGTTAAGAACGACATATGTTTTCTTTTCTGACAGCTTATCAAAATTTGCCTACCCTGGTTTTCAGTCTCTCCTTAGACATCTACTTCTGAAGTACATGACTGTCCATTTCTGTATGTTGATTACCGAGTGCTTCCTATCAACCTAGAATATCAGGTTTTTCAGAACTTCTTGGGAAATAACATCACTATGTGTCAGGAGTACCATTTACTTCACCCATGAACAGGTCAGCACGCTTGTAATTTTGAAAATAATCAGTTTACATTCCAATAAAGAATTTGAAGAGGGAACCTATAAATAGGCTCTAAATGTTTTTTGCCTTACTACATAGTAGCCCCATCTTGAGCCACTGGCATGCTCATTCTGAGCTGTGCACTAGCCTGTCTCATAGCCAGCATAGTACCTTTTTACAAATTCATCATCTCTGAGAGTATGAAAGCTCTCTTCTGTAAACCTTGGATATATGTTCCCCTATTACATCTCAAATGAAAATGGTATGCCAACTTTCACATCCCTTTTTCTATGGGTTGACTCTCTTGATTTCATTATTATTAAAACAGAGAGGTAATTATCCCTATCTCTTTAATGCCGCTTCAAAATACTTAACTTCCTTATTAATTTGCCATGCAAAAAGCCAAAGTACTAGTGAAAGTGCTGTGAATATCAATATCTGAAATAACACAAAAAGAGGCTTTCCTGTTTACAGAAATGACTGATTAGGTTGTCTGCTGGCTGATTAAGGTACAGACTTGTGATTAAACTGTTACTCAAGTAATAATGGCACACAAATCCATGACAAGACAATGAGATCAGTTCCATTAGCAACTACAGTAAGCAAATCGACTGATCGTTAAGACATGCATTATAAGGCTTGCACTTACTTTCTTCTGTCTGACCATAGGAGGGGAAATGACCTCCTGGTTGTCTAGCTGTCACTAAAGACAAATATAAAAGAAAGTGTATCAACACAATGAAGTTAACAGGAAGTGCACTGGGGACAAAGGACTCCATCTTGAGCATTTTCCCCTGTGGCTCAGTTCATCGATCACGCCCACACAGCCAATGCATATATGTTAGAGTTTATATGACGTTTTTGGAAACTCTAAATTCATATAGTTGAAATAAAAGCAAAAAAACAATCTATGTTTTTGCAGGGGGCAAGCCTCCCTGCACATCTATGTGTGTGTGTGTGGGGGGGCTGCATCCCTTACACCTTCTGCAAGTTATATATACCAACCCTGAAATTGCGCTACAGTGGAGAAACAGGTAAAGTCCCCTACCCTCACTGTACTGCGATCTACAGAGAACTGCTTCAAATGGGAATTATCCATTTCCACACAGTAGTATGTTCTTAGAGTTGGTATTTATAATTTGCAAGGGGTGTGGGAGGTGCACTCATAAATTTTACAGTTTAATTAAGAGGAAATCTAAGAATCTAGATTTACTGATATTTCTAGATGTTTTGAAGTTGTTCAAAATAATTTTAAGCTTAGCTAATTTCCCGTTTTTGTGCTTGAGATAACCTATCCCATTTTGTTATAGATTGACGTTACCCATCTCATGGTTGTTAACATACATTTATTATTAGTAGTAATATATATTTACTTTACTAGATTTAAATAAAACGTAAAAAAAATGCTATTAAAATGTAGTTATCTTTTCAAAAATTTATTAGGACGCCCAAATGGGAAGATTTGTGCCACCATATTTATTATTGTTGTGTACACTAAATCCTGGCATAGTTAGACAGAGAGAATACTTATATAGGTTCATAGATTAGTACTAAGCTAACTGCTCTTGTGAGCCATTTTAAGCCTAGCCAATTATCCCTTGTGAGACTCAAACCATGCACCTTGTGTTTGTAAGGCAACCACCTTAACCATTAGGCCACCCTCTCATATTGCTAATAGCTCAACAACATTAAACCTTTCAGAATATGTATTGGTAAGTGTGCTAAGAATAATTAAAAATATATAATTAAATCCATAAATATGTGAAAATGTTAAATATCTATTGGTATTTGCCCCTTCTGTGGTGAGAGTGACTGCTGTTAAAAGTATGACACTCCCTCAAGTTTATATTTATTTAAAAACATTTCTTTAACCCTTTATTTCAAAACACTTTCATTCACTGTTTATCTGGCAAGCAGACAAAGCTTCATTATAATCAAAATGTGTGTGTACTTGTAGAGAGAAAAGATGATTGGATATGACATATTTTGAAATACTTCTCAGGTCCAGTTTTTGGTTTGTATGGCTGTTTGGTTGAGTCCTCCTTTCCATTTCTGTTGCAAGAAATAGAAATACCTACTTACAGTTTCCTACTGTATTTGTCATTAAAGAACATGATCACCAAAAGAGGTATAAGGAAGCAGTCGCTATTTACACATCATGTAAGGTTTCAGGACAATATTTTCTAGTTACATGAACTATTTTCAGAGTGCTATACTACTGACTAGGTCTATTAAGCAACCAAGAAATGTCAGTTTACTTTGCAGCAGAATTGAAAAAGAGGCAGAGTAGTAATAGATTCTGGAACGTATAGACCCAGTGCATGGAATAGGTTGCCCTTATATGTCAAGCAGAGTGCTTGCATACATTTTTAAAACCACTGGGTCTATACTTTCCGGAACCCTTTACTACCCTGCTTCTTTGATTGGATGGACAATCATATTTTTTTTCAACTGTGATAGGCGAGATAATCTTCTTAATGGTGGATGTTGTAAGTTTCCCACTAATACTGGGCGATGTTGCTGAGCTTTTTGATGCCCTCATTGGCCATATACACATCCATTATGCAGAAATGTGAAGAATTTTTACATTTTAAAATGAGGCAATCTAAGAAAATGGTTACTGGACCTGTTAGGATTAATATATTTGGCTTTATGTGATAATTTGTTGATGTTACATAATATGTCTATGCTGTCTTAGATATTAAATGTAATTTAACAGTTAATTTTGTAAGTTTTGATCTAGCTGAGAGTTCAGATTATAGGAATTCATCCTCTTAAACAGAGAAAACTTTCTACTACAAATTAATTTTATGACATCTCAATGCATCTCTAAGTTTTATACATAAAGATCCTTACATTTTCTTTTTATAAACCATCTAGGAGGTAATGCCTAACTCTGATTTATAGATGCTGGGGAACCTTTGATGCTCAGATAGAAGGGAATGTTTGTGTATCTTTTTAATTTACTTGCATTTTATCTGAGTTCATATCATTACAGAATGATATTCTCAGAAGTGTAAAAGTGGAATACTAGCATAATTTTGCTGTTAAATATGTATTTTCTTAGTATAGCTAAGTGCTCAAAAACTACTTATTATACGTAGAAACAGTATAGCAACCCCAGCAATCTTAAGATGGAAACTTGAAATTAATAGTTTTATTTAATTAGAAGAACATGTAGCCAAAATAAATGGTTCTGTTGTGAGGCTCTGTGGTCTAGAGGGTTGCTAATACAACATTTAAGATAATTAAGTAATTTATCAAGTTTCTTTAACTTTATTTTGGTCTGTTTCCAAAATGTATGTGTGACTTTATAAATATAGTAACAGTAGTGTTTTCACTTTAAGGAGCTTGATACTATAGTAAAATAGTTCTGCTATGTTATTGTAAAACAAAGAACATTGTCTGGTAGTGATTAATAGGTGTAATGATTGATTTATAATGTATGATAAATGGGTATAATTGATTTGTGATGTATGATTAATGGGTGTAATTGATTTGTGATGTATGATTAATAGGTAAAATAATTGATTAGTGGATGTCTGATTAATGGGTGAAATAACTGAGTTGTGATGTGTATCTTTATGAAAAGGTTTGAAGAGCAATGTATTGTCATTATATGTTAATAAATTGTTTAAAATTATGGAAAATGTATTTTTCAATGTAAATGTAAAGAGAGACTGGGAAGTATAAAGCAACAGGTGGTTTTACAAAACTTGGCAATTAGATCAGAGCAAACGTAAGTGTATGGTTATTTAAATTTTAGAATATGGGAGATCAATTGTCTAACTGATTCTAGGATTCAGGAATAATGTTCAGCACTCATGCTAATTGCTTAGCAAGGGTTGATCAGCATAATGGCAATACATTATGATTCAGAGACTGGTATTACTGCAGTGAGAAAGACCACATTATAAGGGCACTAGCTCTGTCCAGCCTGACTGTGCAAGCATTGTTCCTAGTGGCCCATGCCCTGCATTACCAAAGGTAACCCTCTACATATGTGCATGCCTGCGCACATACACACACACACACACACACACACACACACACACACACACACACACACATACAAGCACGCAGAAATCCATGCACATACCCACCCACCCAGACATTCCTATATACGTTTCCACAATGTCCACACAGCCGCTCGATTCCCTACCTGATTCCTCTATTGAAACCACCCAGGTGTGTGCACTTGCATACACACATATATATTCAGGCAATTTTACTCATGCCCCTACAGATATGTACAAGCATATCCCCACATGCACACATTAACACCTCCCTACCTTCCATGACTTTACCTGTATCACTAGTACTCCCACAGGAGTGAATGGGTGACGGCTGTGTTTTTACAGCAGTTACCTTTTCCTCCTAGAATAAAATTGCCAAGCAGTTGCCTGCATCACTAGGCCAAGCAAATCAGAAGCTGCGTACATCTGTGGGGGGAATCAAACAAGGCTATTTAGCATTAGCCAGTTATGCATCTCTGCCTAAGACTGCTCTTTGTGCTGAAGCCCTCATGATGAGAAAACATCTCCGGTAAATCGGTCTGTAAATCAGAAAAGCTTACTGAGATAAGAAAAACACCTGTGCTATGGCTTTCCCATCTTGCTGCACCTTACTGAATCCCAGCCTAAGAGTTCATAATTTGTTTTTTTTTGTTTTTTTTTAAGTTTCTTCCAAAATTTTTGGGTTGGTTGGCTGGCCAGGTGGCAAACAATAAACACAAGTGTCCCATTTTCCACTTCTTAGTGTTTCTTGTACTGATTTTCTTATACCAGCTAGGTGATCAGTAGGTAGATATAACAAAGTATTATTCATGAGAAAATAAGTCAGATAAAATTGGATCCTTTGATACCTTAAGCATTTACATTGCAGCTCTCACTGTGTAACATGTAGTTTGCAGAATAAAGTGCCAAAAACATTAGTCTGTGATTGCTTTTCAAGCACTCAGTGCCTCTGATCCTACTGCCAAAAAATATCATCATTTTTTCAAGAGATCTAAGTTTTGTATTTGATCTTAAGTTCTTAGACCTTATCCTTAGATAGCAAGTATAGAGCCTGCACATGGGCATTTACTGCTGTCCTGAGGTTGCTCATATGATGATTGCATGGCTACTGATATGTTACTAGAATTCATATATGTAAGCTTTTCTTTTTCCCCCTTCTTTTTGGACATGGTAGTGGTAGTAGCAGCAGTGGTAGCAGTGTGGTATAGTTCAACATATATCCTCTACTGAAAAGCATGTGGTACGTGGTTGTTTTCTATTGTTATCAGCCTTTTAAAAACAGGTTAATGGGTACTGCTTCTAAAACAAGGCTGCTGAGTGATTATGACTAAAGACACTGTATTAGTCCCATCTCTAAGCTTGTTTTCCTATCTCCCACTGCAGATTGTATCACAGCAGTACTCTAGAGCATCGCAGCATACACAGATATGCCAGAAGAAGCTGTTAAAAGGACCAATCATGAAAACAATGCATTGAGCCATACTTGCTTATTTAGACAGCACCAGCCAGAAAAATGTCAAACACACATTCTTGTATTTCTGGTTGGTTATTAAGGGTTTAAGACTATATGAACTTTTTGTAGCCCAGGATGGGATATTTTTCTTAAAAGGAATGTAATGACTCACACTGTTGATTATGAGATCCCTGAGGCTACAAATCTAAGGCTTGTCAACAAATCTGTTCTATCATTGCATTCCAAAGGAAATACAGTGCTATTTAAAAAAATACTGTAGCACTGAATAATTGTAGGGACATGTCAGTGTTACCTAGGAGCCAGACAGATGAAGAATATGGTTCAGTGGGGATCTATGAATAGTAATATTTGGTCTTAACTGTCCATTAAAAAGTGCTCCTGGCTATAGGAGTGCTGTGAATACATGTTATCCTCTTCAAATTTTCTGCAACCTGGTAGAGGAGTGTACTCCAGAAGAAGGGCCAAGCATCATTTGATGATAATAATAATGCTCGTATAGTAATGATGATAATAATCCATGTACTTTGTACCAACACTGTACAAGACGCATGTGATGATGAAACATATACTATTATTTGTAACGATAATTATTATTATTGCACTTTGCTGTGCAGAGGACTTCATAGATCCTAACCATGCTATGGTGGACATGCTCCCTGGATAGCTCACACTGCATCTAGAAAGAGCCCTTCATTTTTCTGTAGTCAGTGTCAGTGGTCCAACAGGTAGCACACACACATTTGGTGCAGAAGGCTGTGGGTTCTATTCCACATCAGGTAGATTGATTGCTGACATTGCAGTGCAGCATAATGGGGGTGCTCTACTCCTAAGTGTGTTGTTCTTTGGATGAAATATTAAACCAATGCCTCATCTGCTTCTTTTGGTGGTAACTCAGCTGTATGTAAAAGATCCCATGGCACCAACTGAAAAGAGTAGGGGTCCTTTATTATATACAACTATGTACACATAAATATTTACAAGTTAATATATTCACATATTTACAAAGATATTTATCAGATTTTCATAACTTCATATTCTCACAATTCCCATTCAGACCCCCACTTCTTTTTCCATAACCACCACTTAATTTTTCATAATGTACTTGGTATTACCCAGTTACGATTAAACATAGTCTCATTTAGTCTTTCATTCCAAATAGTCACTATAATACAAAACAATTTTTTATCTAAACTTTTAACATATTCTTTACTTACATCCTTGTAAAATCCATGCTTAATCATATTCCTATTTAACTGTTCATGATTTTGTATTTAATTCAAAATATTTTTCTACATTTTTCTCCATTAATTTTCTCATAGTTTTCTTACTCTTCTACATGTCAAAAAGACATGCTCTGGAGTTCCTGTTTCACCACAAAAAGTGCATACCATCTCCTTTACCTTTCTATAGGGCAAGTTTCCCTTAACTGGTAGTCTATTTGTAAAATCCTGACATTCCATATTCTTCATATACCATTTATTTCTTTGTTTTATAGCATTTATTTTTTCTTCCATAAAATACTTCCATGGATTTATAAAATAATGTTCTCTCATTCTGTTCTTCCACTTTTTTGTCTATATTTAACTTCCGCATTTTTATTTTTTCTTGATGCATTTTTTCCTTTTCTCCATTCTTTTTTAATCAATTTCATCAAATTCCACCTGTTAGCATATTTTATCTTAAATATTTTTGTTACTAAGTTATTTTCTTTTCCATTTATCTATATTATCACCCTGTACAAATTCAGTGATGCAGCATACAGTATGGGATTCAATAACCCCAAACCACCTTCATCTATATTCATATACAACACTCCTCTCCTCCTGAATAGATCTAAATATACTCAAATTGTTTTTCCAAATCTTTTGGCATCATATATACACTAGCAATACATGCTGTTGGACTCATCCATATAGAATTTATTAATCCATGTAGAATTTATTAAATATGCCTTTTTCCTATATCATAGTCCATATTTACGCCATACATTACTAATATTACTTAGCTCTTGTAATATTTTCATGTACCAAATTTTATTTCTAATACAGATATTTCTTTTAATCCAGACTTAATTCCTTTCAACTCCTCCTTTGAACAAAATCCTTTGTTATTCTTTATTCACTGATAGTCCTATATCTTGTAAATTATTTACATTAGTAACTACTTGTTTCATCATTTAGCTTTCCTTAGCATAGTATCATCAGCATAAGACATAATAACTGGATATACTGTGCTTTTTTTCATTTCATTTATTTTTTAACTATGTAATTCATAACTATCACAAGTAAAATACTACTCATTGGACAACCTTGTTTTAAACCCCATTCATCTCTATCTCTTCACTTAATCACATTCTGTATCTACTCACTAAAATTATATTTTTCATTATTTTCCATAATATGTCATGATAATATATCATGATTTATTATATAAGATGCTTTATGTCCCCACATCAATAGTTTGCTACTTTATTTTCTTTTTGGATATTATCTATTATTTCTCTACTGATCAGTGAGATTTCCTGACATCCTTTTCATTTAATATCATGCATGCTATCCTCTAACAGTTTATGTATCTTATTTTCTGTTTTTATTTGTATTATTTTCATAAATACCTTTTAGTCAATATTATTTAAAACTACTGACCTCCAATTAGTTATATCAGCCTTCTCTCCTTTCTTCCATATGAATTTTACAATACCACTACATATTTCAGTATAACCAATGCTATTTTAACCATTTATTAAATATACCTATCAGAATTTTTACCATAATTTCAAATTTTTACACAGTAAATATCCTATATCATCTAATCCTGTTGCTGGATTAATATCCACTTTCTTTATTACCATATCTAATTCTACAATTGTAATATTTTTATCTATATCTTAATTTCCTCTATGAATGTCTTTGCATTCCAAACATTGTCATTTCTTAATACTTTATTTTTACCATTTCTTTAACATGTACTGTAAATTTCCATAATTTTACTTTGTTGTTTTACCACTACCTTATTTTTGTTTTTCATTTTCTTCATCATACTGCTTTATTCTTTTAGTATTTTATTTAAATAAGGAGACACCTCTTCCTTTTTAACTTGCAAGAAATATTTTTGTAGAATAATTCTTTTTTATGTTTTTCTTAATTTGTTGTATATATCTCTTCTTTTATTCTATAATATACATTCACCTTTTTCTAGACTTTCTAGTACATTACTCTGTAACCTATGTTCTTGCTTTTCTTTTGTCTTAATCCACATTTCCAATTTAATTAATCCAGTTTATATTTTTCTTTAAAGATATACCACCATTCTATCCAATTATTAACAAATCCTCATAGTCATATGTTCTTTCTGTAATGTGCATATATTTCCTTGTCCCTTTTCATTCCACACTTTCTCATTTATCATTTTAACCCCTTTACCAGTTTTTGTATGCTCTTTAATTCAATTTCTATCCATGTTGCCATATTGTCTGAAAAAACTGTGCTGCTTATTCTATTACTATATTTATACCTCTAGAGACTAAAAATAATTATTGTGTGACTTAATATTTCTTCTTCTATGCATACTTGTATTTATGTTCCCTAAAACTAAACTTCCACATTTCATAATCTCTCTCATTATGTTTTTATCTTTTCTGTCCTTTTTCCTTCTATCCCTTAAATTGCAATTTAAATCTCCTGTAATTGTAATACTCATATTAACTATAGTATAGTCAAATATTTATTTAAATAATTCTCTGTTTCTATATTACATGTGCATATATTGCTACAAGTCTATGAACTTTATTTTCCTATCTTAAATCAACTACAAGTAATCATCCAAACCTTACCAAAGTAAAATACAATATTAAAATTCCTGTATTATAAAGCACTTCTTTCCTGAACAAGTTTCTTTCCCTAAATTCTAAATTATAGCTCCTTTCCATAAGTTCTCTGTTTGCAATCATTTTTCCTTTGTTAAATCTCTGGCACCTTCTAATACTATAATATCTACCTCACATTTATTATAACATTCCAGTACTCCTAAACTTTTTACTAAACTTTCTTACACTATTCACATTAACTGTCGGAATGTTAAGATTTGTTTATCTTCTCTTTAATCTGTATGAAATTGTATAGATTATCTTTTTCCTTTCTTTTTAGCTTTTAATCCTAAATCTTGAAAGTTTATTTTCCTATCCTTCACTCTTTTTCCAACAGAAGTTTTCTTTTTAAGCATTTTCCAGTAAATGTCCTTCACATCACTAATATCTGATTCAGTTTCTAATTCCCCATCTTTACTTTTCTTTATTACTAGCTCTTGTGTTTCATTGGGTGTTGTTACATATTTAGTCTGTTCTCCTTCTTGTAATTTTAATTCCTTACCCTTTTCATTTTCATTTATATTTTCTTGCCCACACAGCTTCTCTTCTTGTTTTTTTTTCTATCACAATCTTCCCCTGAATGTCCTGTTTGCTTATATTTATAACATTTTATTTCACATTGTCTTGTGTCATGCGTATACATCCTGCATAAAAAAAAATCTTTTCATCATAATTATTCAGAAAATGACTTTTTTTCCGCAAAAAGGCATGTTTTGGTTGCACCAATTATCTTACAACAGCTCTATTTCCTTTTACATTATACCAGGAATATGAATGATTTAATTTTTTTCTATATTTGATACAATGTTGCAATTCCAAATCCCAGTCCATAATCCCCTATTATCTAAAGCTTTTGAAATATGTTTAACTTCTTTACCAACGTTTTGTATTACATAATCTTTAACAGTCTTTCAGCCTCTGTTCTGAATTGAATGTTCACTTTCTTTTGTGTTTCACAGTAAAATATATATATATATATATATATATGTGTGTGTGTGTGTGTGTGTGTGTGTGTATATATATATATATATATATATATATATATATATATATATGTATATGTATATATATATATATATGTGTGTGTGTGTGTGTGTGTGTATATATATATATATATATTAGATGGCTCTACTGCTTTTGGTCGAATTACATTTGGTTGAAAAATATTTCAGGCAGCCCACTTCACTGAAAGCTCAGTTGGTTGAATTCCATTTGGTCGAAAATGGAATATAGCCCCTGCCCCACTGCAGTGTGACCCTGGAGTGAGAATAGAAAATTAGGGGGGGTGTGGGGGACATAGCCCCCCACATTTTTCAACTAGTTGTTGCTGACATTATATGTTTTAATGTATTTTTAATGCATACACAAGTATATAATAGTGAATACACTGCAATTATGTGGGGGCTACATCCCCTAATGTGGAAGGGCTGTGCCCCCACCCCCCCTAACTTTATATTCTCACTCTAGGGTCTCACTGCAGTGGGGCAGGAGCTATATTCTATTTTCGACCAAATGGAATTCGACCAAAAACAGTAGACTCATATATATATATATATATATATATATATATATATATATATACATACACAGACACACACACACACACACACACACACACACACACACACACACACACACACACACACACACACACACGTATCCTTTTTTTCTCATAGTTTCCTAGAAAAGTCTCTAGCCCTATACCCTTTTCAAAAAACAAAAACAAAGTCACAATGTCTTTTTTTATTAATATAAATGCTCTTACCTCTTGAGCTTTTATTCCTAATGGAACAATTAGTTTGTCCCATATTTCATATCTGTCTAATTGTTTCTCTTCTTTACTTTGTATGTGTGCCACAGACTTCTGTTTTACTGAATTCTCTGGTCTCCTATTTGCTCATTTCTCCTCTCTCTTCTCCTTTACTGCTTCTGCAAATGTCTTTCTCTTTAATTCCTCCACCTCTTCTACTTGAATCCTGTCCATCGCTTCTCCCCACAGAAATTTAATTTCCATTGTCTGGAATATTTTCTTCAATTAAGTTCACCAGTAAGTCATCCCTCAACCCTCCTGACTGGAGGCTTGTAGCTATAATTTCTTCTTTCGATTGCTCATCTACAGTTGAACTACAAAGTAACTCCTTTTGGAATTTATCCTCTGAATCCAACAAAATTTCCACATCATGTTTGAACTTTTTTACACAGCTGACATTTACCTCAGCTTCTTGTTCTCCCTAAATAAGGTACCAGCACTAAAATCTAGAGGAGACATCTCAGTAGTTTCCATGTTGTGCCTTTCTCCCAGCTGCCTCCACACCTGGAATGGAACGTATGCATGTACATGCTCATTGGACTAGCAGATAACGAAAGTGGTAACGAGAAGGGGAAGTTCTCAAATGCCCTGGTCAGATTACCCCTAGCAGTATAAATACCAACTCACGTCTCCCCTGAAAAATAAGAATGCTGTCATCCATGTCACTTATTACTGTAATATGCCACTAGGATAAGCATGCAATCATTCCATGTCATTTATTACTATAACTTGTCACTAGAGTAAAACTTAAGCATACTGCCATCCATGGATATTTGTTACTATACTTTGTTTCTGTAGTGCCCATTCTGACATCTGTTATCATTTGGCAGAATGCTTAAGGTGTTTAACTCATAGGCAGAAGGTACAGGGTTTGATTTTCACCTTTGGAATGTGTGGTTATTGGCTAGGCATGTCATAGTCTGCAGACTAATTGCTTTGTATTTACCTGTAAACATGGCTATGAATAAATACTCTCAGTTAAAATCACATGATTAAGATTAAAGCATCTGTTGGGTCATTCTTATCTTCTTATGATGCCATAATTTGTGCAAAGGTTTTGCATATTGACAGACTCATTTAACCCAGGATATGTATCAGCATGCAAATGATTTATCCATTTATATTCAGCATTTTCTGTTTGTGTAACTAAATCACCTCGTAATGTTCCGATGCAATGTGTAAAACAAAAAAGTTAAAATAATACATCCCACCAACATTACTAATATGTGCATTTGTATACAATACTCATCTTTATGTGTGATAAATGATCACAAATCAGATGTTTCAACATAATAGGCTGAACAAGTCATCCATATATAGATAGACAATATTTCTGGAGTTACAATCAGCAAATGTGTCAGAGCCATGTTTGCTTTTTACAGATTGTGTTTATATACTTGGTCGCGTTCTTGCTATACCTTGTTAACATGAGGAACATGCTTCCATTTGCTGTTATTACTGTACCTTGCTACTAGAGTCAGCATACTGCCGCTACCCTAATAAGTTATTACAGTAAGGAATGTGCTGATGTTATTATTCCATGTCATTTATTATTTAGCCATGTTACTAGGGTCAGTATACTGCTATCTAAACTCATTTATTGCTATACCTCATTAGTAACTGGAGCTTGCTGCCATTCCATACCATTTACTACTATATTTTGTTACTAAGTGGAGCTTGCTGCCGTTCCATATAATTTATTACTATACTTTGTTAACAAGTGGAGCGTGCTGCCATTCCATATCATTTACTATTATATTTTATTACTAATTGGAGCTTGCTGTCATTCCATATCATTTACTACTATATTTTGTTACTAATTGAAGCTTGCTGCCATTCCATATCATTTACTACTATATTTTGTTACTGAGTGGAGCTTGCTGCCATTCCATATCATTTACTATTATATTTTATTACTAATTTGAGCTTGCTGTCATTCCATATCATTTACTACTATATTTTGTTACTAATTGAAGCTTGCTGCCATTCCATATCATTTACTACTATATTTTGTTACTGAGTGGAGCTTGCTGCCATTCCATATCATTTACTATTATATTTTATTACTAATTTGAGCTTGCTGTCATTCCATATCATTTACTACTATATTTTATTACTAATTGGAGCTTGCTGTCATTGCATATCATTTACTACTATATTTTGTTACTAATTGGAGCTTGCTGCCATTCCATATCATTTACTATTATATTTTGTTACTAATTGGAGCTTGCTGCCATTCCATATCATTTACTACTATATTTTATTACTAATTAGAGCTTGCTGTCATTCCATATCATTTACTACTATATTTTGTTACTGAGTGGAGCTTGCTGCCATTCTATATCATTTACTACTATATTGTATTACTAATTGGAGCTTGCTGTCATTCCATATCATTTACTACTATATTTTGGTACTAATTGGAGCTTGCTGCCATTCCGTATCATTTACTACTATATTTGGTTACTAAATAGAGCTTGCTGCCATTCCATATCATTTATTACTGGCTAGATTAAGCATTGTGACACCCCATGTCATTTATTTTAGGGACGTCTGTGACCTGATCAGATTAATTCTTTCATCCCGAATGTGGATGGTATTCTGTCAAAAAGTGATGGCATATGGCCACTGTCTCAAACACTGATTAAAGTAAGATGCCATGTTAGAGATGAATGCACTCAGCAGTTTCTTTTAACTTGATCACTGGTCTAATGTTATGAAGTAACAAGGTAAATGAAACACTTACATTATAATTCATGAGGAAACAGTGAACTGTATCCATAAACACCCCTTGCTTTTGTATAAAAGGGGAAACTCGTATAATCAGGTAAAAGTTTCTTATTCAATGTTACCTTTATTCTAGTCTGCCACTGTCATTTCCATCCTGAACTGTTTTTTGACCGAGGGCTATGGAACCTTCCTGAAGTCTGACCCAAAGTGTTAAGTGGAGACAGACTTAAAAACGTACTTAAATATTTTCGCAGCTTCTTTCTGTCAGACTCAGATTTAACATGACCAAGACAGCGAACAGGCCTGTTGCAAAAATATTTCTGAGAGACTTTTCAAAAATTAAGATGGAATACAAAAAAGTGTGTGTCCGCAGTCATTGACCAACAGTCCCGTTATAAAAGATACTGTCACTATTCTCTTCCAGTCTCAAAGTCAGACCAACACCGTTTTTAAAACTAAAAAGACTATTTGACCTCCCTTCTTCTGTCTTATTTTGTAGTGATCTCATCTTTGCATTTAGCTGCTAACTCCTAGTATGGTTGTGTCTTGCTTTTGCTTAAAAGATTTTAGGAAATTCTCATCTGATTATATTCTAGTAAAGTGCTGTTTTAGCTGGAACAGGAACAGGGTCCTCCTCTGTCCTGTTGACTGCCTTGGGGAAATCAATAAAGCCACATTGAAATGACTCAAATTCAAGCAGAATGAAACACATGCACAACCCAAATGTTATACTCAAGTATGTAATCTTTGTACTCTGGGAGAAAGGAGCATTTTCCAGCTGCTGTAAAACACCTTTACATGTCTTCTTTTACAACATTTCATGTATTTTTCGTGTTGTTTTTACAATTAGCACAGCAGCTGTGCAATATTTTAACACCAAGTCCGTCAGTTAAAAATGTTGAAAGACAGTTATAAACATATCGGTTTTGAAGTCTAATTAACTCTGTACCTCCAGTCTACGATAATGCACTGATTACCTTACCCATACCTTCATGACAGTTGTGAGAATATTTCAATAACCACTGTTGACTAATTGTTGAGTTTAATAAAAGGCACATTTTTAATCATCTATGGCTGCATCTCACACACTAAACAGGACTACCGCTTGCCAAATCAGAAGCTACAGCTGCACTAAAGATGTGCTGCTATAGAGAATCAATAACAGTAAGATCATCTTGTTAAGCATTTAATGCTGATCTTGCAATACTCTGCTACACTGAGTCTTGCTGTGTGAATGGAGATAAAAACATCCCTGACTATTTTGACCTTGGTATCGAGCTCTGTTTGTGTCCATCCACCATGAAGATGAGTATGTAGGATTTTCCTGGTTGGTTAAGCTGTTGGCTGTTGGTTATAATAGTATTCTGGCAGGTTCTGCTGCTGCTAGTTGGTCATGTTAACACTCTATACCTCTTCAGGCACAGACATTCATGTTCTATAAACGTGGTAGTCTCTGGGATACATACCTATCTCTCCAGCAGGTCCTATTTATTTCACAGGCAAGGTTTAAGTCTTTAGAACAGGTATTTTTGGTGCTGTTTGTTTTGTGGATATGCAGGAGGTCCATCAGAGTGGGGTCTGATAATGCCTTGCATGCCAGGCATAGATCTCCCCTCAAAAGCCTGTAGGAGACAGAATACAGGGATAGGGCCTTGAGGCAGTATGCCTAGGACATTTTACTTATGCCCTGTATTCTTTTAGTGAGGAACCTCCGTGGATGTTTCATTTGTTGGATATGTCTGGTTAGGTGCATACCTAAGGGGGCATTGTAGTCAATGACAGGTCCAATGAATGCTAAATACAGTGGAACAATGACTTCCGTGGACTTAGATGCCATACCTTTGTTTATAAGATGCGCAACATAGAATCATTCCCTCACCACTTTAGACAAAGATGATGGTCAAAGGCTGGATTATTATCTATGTGTGTCCCTAAGTCTCTGACTACTGGGTCAACTCTAAGGGGTGTGTTGTCAATGTTATGGTTACCAGGGATGGATAACTTTTGATAGGATACTATTATGCATTTCTTGGCATTTAGTTTTAGTCCATGGCTCTGCTACCAGTTGTTTGTCTGTGTCAGCCCCTCCTAGAGAGCATTTGTAATAGTGTGAGATTCAATGACAGCTCCAAATTTGTAATCATCTGAAATTTAATCAGCCAGAAACCACTGGCATTGGTCTTGACTTCTGAGAAGTAAATGCCAAAAAGGAACTGTCCAAGGACTGATCCCTGAGGGACTCCACTTGTGACTGGCCTCTTTGTAGTGGTGGACTCCCCAGTTCTAACTTCCTGGGTCCTGTCTGTGAGCCAGTTGGCTATCCAGCAGGTGACATAAGGGTTTGTACCAAATTTTATAAGTTTGTCAACAATGCCAAGTGGTGTATTGTGTCAAATGCATTGGCCAGGTCAAGGTAGTCAGTGTGAATGATTTTGCCCTCATCCATTGCTTTGGTGAGCTTCTCAAAAGAGTCCACCAGGTTGAGTAGGCATGATCTGCCCTTGACAAAGCCAAACTGGGTTCGGTCCAATGTTTGCAGGTTTACTATATCTCTTTTGATCCTCTCCATGATAATTCTTTCCATGACTTTACATAAACTTTCAGAGCTGCTGACATGACATTCTGATCTCTCCAGCTTACAGAGGGGTGGGCATTCCTTACTGTTGTGGTGTTAACACATTGCTCCCTTGACTAATACTGTAATGTATATCCTTAATAGATTCCCCTGTTTTCCCCATCTTGCTCTCTGTGTGCTTGATGTCCTAACTAAACGAATATGCAGTCACTACTTTTGGACAAACATGCCTTACTCCTTCCTGTTTTTCCCATTTTTAATTTCTTTTTAGTTTAATTTAATTACTAGTGTTATTCATTCCATTTGCATCTGTTTCAGCTTAGTACCTATTAATTTAGTTTATTGGCAACCCTGCATATGGTTTTCCTGATCAGCCTGTGTACATGTAGTTTTATTTATACTGTTAAGTGTCTTACAACTTGAATTGTTAGTTTTTTTTTCTTATTTTTACTAATTACTTTCCTGGAGCTTTTCTAGAACTGCGGTGGTGGTGCTGCAGTAGCGTTATCACTTCACAGTTAGACGTTGTCCGTTCGATTCTCAGTTAGAGCGTCTTCTGTGTAGCGACATGCGTGAATGGGCATTCCTTCGTTGAAGGTTGTGCATTAGGCCCGGCAAGCCAGTACGTAAAAATCTACTGCTAATCATTAGCAGACCAGAGTTCCGCTGTGGTAACCCCTAACCAGGAAAAGCCGAAAGATACAAACAAACTTTCCTGGAGCTTTTCTCATTGGGTCTCTGCTGATAAAGGGCTCTCTGGCCCCAGTCAGACTAACCTGGTTAACAAATGTAAAAATAAATATTATTACACTAGCCCTTCTGTTTTTGTAACTCTAAAAAAATGATTATCTTATTCTCTTTAGCATTATATTCAGTTATATTTATCTACTGATAATTTGACTTTGTGACTGTGTGAGCCATTTACTAAACCATACTTCATATATTTTGTTGCATCATCCCAAAGACATGCTGCAGGTGGATTGGACACTCTAAATTGGCCCTAGGTGTGAGTGTGTGCATGTGTATGCCTTCTCTGGAAGGTTGGGATGGCAACTTGACACCGTAAAACTCCACTACCAATCATGAGCGGACAAGGTGATCCGCTGTGGCGACCCCTAACTGGGAAAAGCCGAAAGAAGAAGATGAAGATTCGGACTTATTTTTTGTGTTTATTTGTGGAATCAACTGTAGTTTATATTCTTGTTGTCTTATATCTCTCCAATGTAATGACAAACTTGTGTAGCCTTTTCTTTTCTTTATGATACAAGGTGATCCGCTGTGGCGACCCCTAACTGGGAAAAGCCAAAAGAAGAAGAAGAAGATTCAGACTCATTTTTTGTGTTTATTTGTGGAATCAACTGTAGTTAAAAAGGGTCTTCAAACCAGTCTACTTTTATACATTTATCTAGTAAACAATTAAAAATACTACAGTAAGGGTAATTGATAATTTACTCCCCCTTGGTAGTATTTGTTCATGTGGGCGCAGCCAGATTTACCAAGCTGGTGCTGAGAAATAGATTTTCCATAACAGCGGTATCCTCTGCAAGATGCATCTGTTTCTCCAAACCATTCTGTTGATGTTGCCGTTGTTGTTTGGATCCCTACACCGAGTGTTTGTGATGTTTTTTGACTTGTTGATGTACAGTAAATCCATCAATATTGGGTTGGAGGATGCCTTGTATGTCAGCCACAGATCACCTCTTAGCAGTTTGTAGGAAATGGAATATAGTGACAGGGGCTTTGAGTCAGTCTATACAAGACAAGTTGTTTAGGCCTTGTATTCTTTTAGTAAGGTATGGTTTCTGTGGTTTTTAATTTCTCCAAGTCTTTTGGGTTTCTAATACCATGACGGGAATGGACCCCATTCCTAAGTCAAAGTATGATTAAAGTTCATGAAATTAGTATTGTTCCACTCTTTGATGTTAGCCAAAATTGCTCTACGCAGCACCCGCAATGTGCTCAGTAATGACTCCTTCTGCAATTCGTACAGTGTTACATGAATTGGTAACGTATCTAAATACGATTGTAAATTTTTTTTTTATAAGACCAGTTGCTCTGACTGCTATTGGAACTGTCTGGGTATATTTTTTCCACAAGGCTGTCGTTTCTGCCTGCAGATCAAGGTATTTTATGACTTTGTCTCTCTGTACGCAAGATACTGTAGTCACTAGGTGTGGTGATTTCAATGATCAATGCTCCTTTTATATTCTTTTCTTGGACCACTAAGAAAACTTAGATACTAAAGATAAGATACTAAGGTATCTCTGTGGGCATTCCAGTAGTTGTAGATGCCTGGACAGATACATGCCAAAGATGGCTTTATATTCAATTGGCCTAATAAGGGCTGAGTAAATGACTAATAATGGGAATAATTATTAATAATACAAATGATAATAATGACTTATAATGAGTAAATGACTGAGTAAGGAGTAGACCGAATGGTAGATCATACTTGAAGTGACATTTAAAACAAGTGGGAGATCAAAGCTCACCTTCTAGATCAATGTGTTGTCATTGTGTTTGTTAGTTAGCAATTCCCATTCAAACTGTAATTATCCCACCTCATCTGACACTGATAAATACTTATACTTCTCAGAAATGTTCTGCCTGCTATGGTTATACATTTTCTAGTTTTGTTAAAATAACAGCAAGTATGTTGGTATTGTGTCTGTATCATATGTTGCAGCATGATTGTTTTATTTATTTTTAATCACTTATGACCCACTAGGCCAAAAGGCTCCATTTTAGGGTGAAATTTGATCAACCTAAAGACCTGATGGTAAACATCTTTAAATGCTAGTGGAGACTGATGGAAGCAAACCTAGGTCTACGGGATATAGATCATTAGCAGCTTGTTGTCTTATATCTCTCCAATGTAATGACAAACTTGTGTAGCCTTTTCTTTTCTTTATGATATTAGCATATCAGTTCATTAGTTATGTTTTCGATTTGTGTATTCCTTGTATGATAAACCTGTTTCCTCCTTTACATTGGTGTTCACCTTTGTTACAATTGATAACACAATAATCCACCTGTTTACCTTCTTAAAGCCTGGATTAAGTACTCCGTTGGTTGTTTGTCAATTGGTTAATAGGTTAATAGGTTAATAGATTAGTACTAAGCTAACTGCCCTTGCGAGCCATTTTAAGCCTAGCCAATTATCCCTTGTGAGACTCAAACCCTGCACCTTGTGTTTGTAAGGCAAACACCTTAACCATTAGGCTACCCTCCCAACCCAATAGGCTAACTGCCCTTGTGAGCCATTTTAAGCCTAGCCAATTATCCCTTGCGAGATTCAAACCCTGCACCTTGTGTTTGTAAGGCAAACATCTTAACCATTAAGCCACCCTCCCAACCAATTATTTTTATTCAAAAGGTTGTAAAACCAAAATAAAAAAAACAGCTAAACACAGCTTAGGCACAGTAACAAATTCAGTAGGGTAAAACCTTCCAACCTGATTCAGTCCGTGAATAGTAAAGTCCACAGTTGAACAGACTGCACTAAGTTCCACAAAGCCGGTCCCAATAACCAGTAACAGCAGCTGCAGCTTGAGACCAAGTCCGTGAACAATATAGACCACAGTAAAACGGACTACAATAAGCTCCTCACAGCCAATCCCAATAACCAATGACAGCAGCTGCAGCTTGAAAATAAGTCTGTGAATAGAAAAAATCAACAGTTTGAACGTTCTGCAATGAGCTCCGCAAAGCCGGTCCCAATAACCATTTACAGCAGCTGCAGCTTGAGACTTACAAACTACACATCACAGTAGGTCAGTCTACTCTCAGGTATCAATTGCACATAAAAGATGTCAGCAAAATGTAAAAATTCAAGTAGTTCCAAGAAAAAAGTCTTCACGATCTCAGACCTCACTCATGAACTTGTTGACAGCAGATTATAGCAACACCAAACAGTTCCAAGGAAACAATTCCTAATGGTAAGCCTTAGCTATAATTTTTTACATTTTGCTGACATCTTTTATGTGCATTTGATACCTGAGAGTAGACTGACCTACTGGGATGTGCAGTTTGTAAGTCTCAAGCTGCAGCTGCTTTAAATGGTTATTGGGACCGGCTTTGCGGAGCTCATTGCAGTCCGTTCAAACTGTTGATTTTTCTATTCACGGACTTATTCTCAAGCTGCAGCTGCTGTCATTGGTTATTGGGATTGGCTGTAAGGAGCTTATTGTAGTCCGTTTTACTGTGGTCTATATTGTTCATGGACTTGGTCTCAAGCTGCAGTTGCTGTTACCGGTTATTGGGACCGGCTTTGTGGAATTTATTGCAGTCTGTTCAACTGTGGACTGTACTATTCACGGACTGAATCGAGTTTGAAGGTTTTACCGTACTGAATTTGTTATTGTGCCTAAGCTGTGTTTAGCTGTTTTTTTATTTGGTTTTGCAACCTTTTGAATAAAAATAATTGACAAACAACCAACGGAGTACTTAATCCAGGCTTTTAGAAGGTAAACAGGTGGATTATTGTGTTCTTAGTGTTTTTGGATTCACCCGGCCGCTCTGCATTTGATTCTTTGTTACAGTTAATCATGCCTCTTGAACAATGCCTGAAAGTATCTATGGGAAGAGCCACCTAAAAAAAGAAATAAGAGCTTGTAAAATCTTCCAGAAAGAATATAGTGCAGTGCCTTAAAGAACAATTTATTTACTTGTATCTAGAAACAGATAAAAAAAATTGTTGCAATTTAAAAATGCAGTCCTTCAGTATAAAGTACCAAAACTCAGACTACCAAAGCTATGTTTCCGTCTTTTGATATTTGTTTTTCTCCACAACTCACATTCCAGATTTAATGCTGCCTAGATATTAAAGCTAACTCACTTGGTTTTATTTTCAATGTAAAGCAGATTTCAAATGGGATATATTGTAGCTTAACGGAATGGGGGAGACTAACTACACTGTGACACTTTTTTTTTGTTACAGGATCTCTGTGGTGCTACAACATGTGACACCCTCGGAATGGCTGATGTCGGTACCATGTGTGATCCCAAGCGGAGCTGCTCAGTCATTGAAGACGATGGCCTTCCTTCAGCTTTCACTACTGCACATGAACTAGGTAATAAATGTGGAACAGAATCAGTAGGTGAACATAAAGGTGTCATTCAAATGTCATGAAACTGAACTGTTGCAAATAAAGATTCCTGCCAAAACAGGATTTTTCTTTTCAGTTCACAAAACCTAAAGATGTATGTGGCATAACCTTACTTCACAAAATTTTTAATGTGTCAGGGATTAACCATTGCTTAGCTTATTAACTGTCATATTAGCAGTAGCCAGGAAGCTCTGAGTGGGCCGTTTCCAGTCAAAACATAGAGAGGGTGTATGTCGGGTGGTCTGTAAAAATATGGCAGTAGAGATAACGTCATTGTTTTGGATTTCCCCACTCTCATTGTATGTCCCATTAGCTGCCTATGTGCTTTCACAACATTATATCTTGAGGCTTGCTAGTTGCTTGTACAGGGTCATAATAAGGACCTGCTAACTGAATATGGGCTGTGTCATAGTAGGGGACTGTTCTTTGTATGTGAACTGTCATAGTATCATTTTTTAGGAGTTGTTTCCAGATTATGAGCCATTCTTGTGTGACAGTTATGACTCATTTAGTGTATGCTACCTGTCTTTCTGTGACAGGGACCTGTTTGGTATATGTGACCTGTCCCACTATGACATTGAGGCCCACTCTCTTCACGGTAAGGTGGTCTAGAATAATGATAGATTTGCTTCCATTTCTGCTATCCCTCAGTTGTATTTGATTCCAGTTAGCTGATTGCAGACAGTTCCAGGGCAGAGTTTTACTGCAGCTTTCCCACTGAAACAATTCACTTAACTTAAGAATTTGGCAGAACATCAGACTAGTCACACACCAATATTAACTGAATTATGAATATATAGTATTTAATAACAAGGAATGGGTAATATTTTACTATACCTGCTCTGCACCTGAAACATACAACATACTTCATTCATGTTAGCATTTCATAGTAATCAGTAAAGACAGACTGTGTTTTTTGTTAATACCATTTATAAGGTTAACAAGTCCCTGCTAAATCTTGAGGAGAAGGCGTAAAGGGGGAGGTGAAATCCCATTTTCCAAACTTGCTTTACATGGCTAGGCTTAAAATGTCCCAAAGGGAATGATAGCCTAATATGCTCTTATGACCCTATAATTAATGAAAATATAGTTGTCCTGGTGATTTTGGTTGCATCTCCCAAAGCATGGACATTTCCTTTTAAAAGTCACATGTATGGTACAATAGTCCTATTCGCAGGTGTCTGAGAAACTAAACATTGGTTGTATAATAAAATTATACTCTGCCAGTATCAGGGCACAAATTAATTTGGTGTGAATATAACAGGGTTTGTTACTGGTATTTGGCTTTCATGTTATTATAACTTAGATGGTTAGGTTCACTCACATACATATAGGCTTTCCAAGTGACGTGGTTGGGATCCATTAGCTGTATATGGGCTTACCTGGTATCAGCCTGTGGAAATTTATTTTTGCTGGGGATGTTGTAATATTATTATGTAGGCAGCCTCTCCCAGTAATACGACACAACCTGGTAGCTACATGTCTGTTGTAGTGGCATTATGGTAGGGACCTGCTAGCGGTATGGATTTGTGCCATCAGTACCCCAGCTGTATACAACCCGAATATCATGGGAGAGAAACATGCTACCTGCAAGTGATTCATTGAAGCATCATGCAAATGTTGTGGTAGTAACTTGTGGCTTTGTTTCGTGGGATCTGTACAGATAAGCAAAGGAGAATCAGTCAAATACTGAGCTACCAAATCCTCTCCGCAAAGTTCTTCATTCACTAAAAGAGGACTGGAGTGTATACAACCTTGAGTCTACAACCCCCTAAGTAAATGTAACACATTCCAGGGTCATGACCCTTTAGAGATAGCTATGTCTCACTGCCAAGTGGGGAAGGAGATCAATGACAGACGGCAGACAGAACTGGTGATGGAGATTCTGTGAATCATTCCTCAGTCAGTTTCTCTTTCATCAGCCATAACATTCCAACAGTACAACGAGAGCCCCACTAGTGCTTTGTGATTTATTTTATATCATGGCTTCAGTCTGCTGACTGAAGGCACTTCTTCACACATAGTCTGTCAGTAGCATATAAACTGTCCCACTACCACACTCTACATGTAAACTACTCCTTTTTATGTGCTAGAGTCATATACGATGCTGTATTGTTGGTTAGCATTATGCAAAGCATTTATTTGTTTTCTGTGAAGGCCCCAGATCCAATTGAAACAGTTTGCATTCAGAAAGGTAATCAAATAAATTAATATCACATAAAAAACAATAAATAATATATATATATATATATATATATATATATATATATATATATATAAGAGAGAGAGAGAGAGATAATATTACACAATCTATACAAACACAACTGTAGAACAGTTCAGCATTTCAACAACGTAGGGTCTGCTTATTCATTATTATGCTATGGGCCTGTTCTTGTATGATGGTTTACCTGCTTAACATGAACGAAGACCTGTTAGTTGAATGTGGACATGGTTTACTTGGTACCATGAATGAAAATCTGTTAGTTAAATGTAGACTGTCCTAGAGCCATGGTAGTGATGAGTGAATTGTGTGCAGCTACACCATTAGCATGAAGATCAGTAGCTTGGGTATGGGCTGATGGTATTCGGGAAAGGGGTCTGTTCAGTGTGTATAATATTTTAGAATCACGGTGAGGGACTGTTATCTGCAAATGGACTGTTACTGTTACATGTTATCATATGACGGCTGTTAAATTGTCACAAGGGAGCTGCGCACACCACTTAGTGTAACTATTTTAAGAATTACAGAATCAATGATGTTCAGATCACAGAGTGGTGAGATTGCTGTCTGTAGTATGATAGACCTACATTTTATTAACCGCCCAAGTGCTAGTGACAGATAGGGTAAGGTGGATTAAACAGCTGAAAACCTGGTTTTCAATGCCATGGGTAGTGGGGTAGACTGCATTTAAAAGGTGGCAGGCTATGAGATGCCCTATGAACCCACAGTCATGCTGTATGCTTGATGTCATGAGAATGGATGAGGGGAAGTTGAATGGCTACCCTGCTGTCTCATTGTAGAAAGGACCCTGATAGCCAGCTGTTGTCCTTACAACCGTCAGGAGAATGGACCAGCATAACAATATTCATATCAGAAATAGTGCTGTGAGGTAGAACAACAGAAAACAAAATTCAACTAGAACTCCACAGCAGTGTGTTTTTAAGAGGAAGTGAAAACAATTCTTCTATATTCCTTGTAGTAAATATGATATTTCATCCAGAACTTCACATCTTATTAACTAGTACCCCATTCTGGGCATATGAAGTTGAAACCCTAGTTGTAATCATTAGGACAGGCCCTGATTAAATTACTAATCGCAAAACAGGTTGTAAAATAAAGCTTCATAGACCCTTCCTGAACAGCTGCTGGCTCTGTTCTATAATCATATTTTCTGATATTTTCCCCATGGTTAACCTTGATATTTCTTAAGGGAGCTTCCAGGCCTTCAAAATTTTGTTTCTGTTGTATGATGGGTGTCTTGACAATTGTCCTGTTATTCAGAAATTGTTGTGTTGCATTGTTTCTAGGTCCTTCTATGTTTTAGTCTAAGCAGTGTCTTTGTTTTTCATTATTACAGTGATGTTTATATGCAGTGTTATCAGTTGAATTTCTTTTTACATATATTTATTATATTTCCTGGTACATGAAGTTTCTGAAATGAATACGGTGATCTGCCTGCTTTGTGACACAGCATCTGTTTGAATTGTTTCATTTTCTGATACACAGATTTGTTTAACCTATCAAGACATGATGATTACACATCAGCTGCTGTTTCTACCGAAAAGTATTTTGGCACTCTTACAATCTGTGTCAGTCTTAACAGGTGTTTGTTTTGTATTTGCTTAGGACACGTGTTCAACATGCCCCATGACAGTGTCAAGGCTTGTGAGGAGGCCTTTGGGAAGCTGAAAGATAATCACATGATGTCACCAACCCTCATCCAGATTGACCACAATAATCCTTGGTCAACATGTAGTGCGGCTGTTATCACTGACTTCCTGGACAATGGCCATGGTAAGTAATCAGAGCCTTTCTGTTTGGTACCACATCATATGTAGCCCCTCATCGAGAGACACATTTTACAGGCAAGGAGTTGGGGTTACCAGAATTAGAGGTAGATCAGCTGCAGAGCTCTATGGAAGAAAGTAGTAGTTTGCACCACAGTGCTTTAGAACAGGTTTACAATATCGTGCGTAGGACAGACAGCATTTCTTTCACTTTCCTTGTTTTTATCTGTCAACAGTAGTGGATGGCCATGTACCTTTATTTCCTTAGTTGAACAAAAGCTTCTGGAAGCAAAGTCTTGGCTTCTTCATATTGTGAAATAGTGGCCTTTCTACCCATAAATTACCCCCATCCTCCTCCAGACAGAGTGCAGTTACCTAAAGTTGGCCAGTTTCCACTTCCATGAAAGGCCTGATCCTGCCTGGAAGGTCTGCTTTGCCTGAATTTTCTTGCTGATGTCCTCATGGCAATTCTTCTGTTCTTTGTTCAATGGGGGTGTTCCTGTAGGATGAGGGGGACAAAAATCCTTCGATCATCCCCCCAAGATACTACTTATTTCCTCCTACTTTATTTGGCCTGATTTATGGGCTGCTGTTTGAACCCCTGTATACAGTCACATGGGAGACAAGTGCCCCCCTTCCTATCTGGTCACAGCCACAGAGGTTTTAATTTACTGCACAGTGTTCTGTTTTATACTCTTTAAGTAATATATTACTTAGAGCTGACACTCACTATGAAGTGCAGTGCATTCTACGTGGGGGCAATATCAGAAGATCGAAGTTTTAAAACTTCAACTCTGATATGGTCGACACCATATAATCAAAGTTTTGAAACTTCGAATCTTTTAACGGAGATCTCCGTACAGCGCAGGAAGGGAAGATTTCCCTTTTCTGCATTGTAGTGCAATCTCAGAGTTGGTATAGTTAAGTAGCAGGGAGTGGGGGGTGCAGGAGGGCTTAGAGCATTTAAATGTTTGTTTTTGTAGGTTGTTGTGTTTTATTACATTTTTGATGTTTCAAGACTTCGATTATATGGTGTTGACCATATCAGATTCGAAGTTTTGAAAATTCAGTAATGTAATATAGACCCTTCTACATGAGATACCTCTGTTCTTTGCATAGCATTACATGTGCACATATATATCTACTTATAATACAACAGATGCAACACTGCAAGGCCAGTGGTCTGGGCCATAACTGAGGAAAGACCTCTAGCCAAGTTTGCTTAATAAGTAAACAATTAAAGTAACTAAACAGAAACACAATAACACAAAGGATTAAGATTGGGTCACTGATCCTAACCTATTTGTTATATGTTTGAGTTATTGATGCCAAGAAATTCACCCCAAGAACGATGCTCAACAGGAGAATGTTGGCTTCCATGTTGAGAACACATCATTGAAGGTTATGATCGGAGAACCACTCATAATTCTTTGTATTGCATGGGGCTCTATCTGCTTCATGTACTATTAATTAACAAAAAAATAAAAATAAGAAAAATCTCGTGTTTTGCTGGCTTTCAAAGCTGTAAAGCACTTAGCGAGCACTTTCAGAAAGACAGTGTAACACAGTCCTTTATGTTTGGACTCACCTTGCCATGCCTTTCAAATGTCCAGATTTTTGCAGATTGTCCAGATTTTTGCCTCATATGTTTGCTTTGTTCCTCATAAAATATTTGTTTTTTGGAGAAATCACTGAGGATTGAAGTCCCTAAATAATGATGCTCATTTCAGTTTCAGACTTTTGTATCCTTCAGAAAATGCAGGCAGACACACTTCCTGTTTTTCTAGCTTCTTTCTAAGTCTACGAGAGGAAACGAGGGACAAGTTTTCGGTACATACATTAGGCATAAACAAATCATTTTTATTTATTCTGGCACTGTCTTCTGCTGTTCAGTGCAGGCTGATTTGACTGCATAGCGCAAGACCTGACCTTAACAAGTGATGCATTTTTTAAGATCAGGTCTTGTGCTATAGAAGCGCTTAACTGATTTGTCTTTTTCCGGAATATCAGAGTGTAATCATTGCAGTCCTTTCTCTACAAACTGCATTAACTGAAGCATATTTTAGATGAGTACTTTGCATCCTGGTCTGGTCATATGGGATTTGTATGAGTATTCATGAAAATGCTCCAAACTACTAAAACACAAATGAGTTTTGTAGGTTTTCAGCTTATTTTCTTTACCCATACTTTCGTGACAAATAATATCAAATTATATTGCATCTCATAACTTCAGTTTAGTTTTGTTCCACCTCGGAACATTTGTTCCCTGATTTAAATCTCTGTCTTTTGTCGTTGCATTCTTTGCTCTTCGTAAGAACATGGTTTTTGTCATCTTGCTGCTTTGGAGTTAGTCCATAATGGACAAATTCTTAGTTCTTCAATAATATTCTCAACGGATGCCATTAATTCAACCAGTTTTTTCTATGTTCAGTCAAAATAAGTTCATAGGTATATACTAAGCTAACAACCTTTATTAGCCTAACCATGTGACCCAGATATATCCCACAGGCTATTTTTGCCTGGAGATTATTTTAAGTGATGGATGTTAGTTAGGGCATGATTTACCGTTAGAGACATAGGTGTCAGACCAGGGGTAAATTTCAAATTTCCCATCCACTTGTCCAGGTTATGCGTGAACAGGAATAGGGAAGGACTCTGATTCACATGTATGGGAAGCCTGTTGTAGAGTTTGGGAAATCTCTTGAATAGTACAAAATTTCTGTGCTCATTCATTAAGTCTTACTTCCTTAGTGTATTGACCACAGTTTTTTGTTCTAGTTGTTTCAGTATTATTTGATGGATTATGTGTTGATTTCATTCTTATTACACTATTGACCTCTGTACAGGTTTATTAAGGTGGAGATTTAAATTATCACAGCAATGCACCACTGAATTTGCCATAAACTAAGAGCTCTTCTTCTGTAATAAAGGAGCAAATCCAAAAAAAATGTCAGGATCTGTTAGAATAATTTTGAAATTGTGTATTATACTGGATAAAGTTTTTTTCAGAAGTCCTGCACAATATTTCAGTTAAAAAAACAACACAGGTAAACTAGAATTTCATGTAAGGTGACTGAGAAAGTAGACACTGGTTGCACTGAAATCTGTTATTTTACAATGTGGCATTTGGTGAGGCAGTTTGAACCAGAAGTTTGGCCCATGGTTAAAATCAACAACTTTGTTTAATGTCCAGTAAAGATAGGATTTGACTAAGTATTTAGATATAATTGTGATGTAAACAACTGCTTTAAAACACGTGAGGCCTTCAGTATATTTCTCAGGGCAACACTGAAGAACGCTTTATTCCATACATGCATTTTTAGAAATGTTCAGTGTTAAGAAATCCAAACTTCGCACCTGTTTATTCTGTTGAAGAGTTTGCTTGAAATGTATTCAGTAATGAAAGGAAGCTGGTAAGGAAGAGAGCTGTTTGTTGAGGATAGTGTCCTTATTTCCTGTATCTTGATATTAACAAGTAATGTTAGATATAAGAGTTGAAACTGCAAGCACTAAAATGTAAATTTGTGATTGAAGTTAAGTGTGAGCTTATACAAAGCATGAGCCTGATTTATAGCTTAGACCACTTTAAGGGAATCATAAAAGAAAATGCCAATTTTCTTGTTGAAGGGATTTGTGATCCCAGTTGTGCTTCAGAAGCCCAATCAGTGGACCAGGATTTCAAGGATCTGACATGGACAAATAGGGAAGTACATACCATTCAACCTCTTAGCACAAGAAATATGGATAAAGCCCAAAATAATGAGGGGACAAAGGCCAGAAATGTGGACAGATTTAAAATATTATTCTCACAACTTAGAAAGTAGTGAGAATAACAGTATGTGTGTTATCATACATTTTTGTGAAGGATATGAAGTCTGAAACTCAAATGTATGCCATTATTTAGTGACTTCAATCCTCAATGATTTGCCAGAAAACCAAAAACTTTTATCAAGGATATACCAAAAAAAAGAGTTGAGAATCTGGACAGTTGAAAGGTATGGGGTTAGTAGGTTGAAATGGCTGCTGTCAGCTTGTTCATCTCATGGGAAAGATATATGATTTTCCTGATGCAGGGTGAACCTCAGTTAGTGACTGATTACACAGCAGTCCATACTGATCATGTATTTTGTCAGCAGCAGATAGTTGTGTGGGTAAGGAATGCATGGGAAATTGTATATACATGGAGTTCCCCAACAGGATAGAAATCCTACTCAGAGATTTAGGATTAGGTATACAAAATGTGACTAATACCCCATTACCAAACACTTTTCTCCTTCCAGTTAGTGATATCAGTTACACTATAATGGGAATGAGCACATGAGACTTATGGAGGGGGGTTACAGAACAGGGACTGTCCATGACTGTCCATAAATGTAATGAGGATAGAGTACATAGTGCAGATGTCATAATGGGTCCAAAATACACTGCTGTAAGTAAGTAAGTAAATATATAAATATATGATAGATAAATAAATAAGGAGCAGGGCTGCTTCACAAAAGATTACACATTATTTCATTCATGCATGTTATCGCAATCTCCAAGAGAGAGAGGGAGACAGAGAGAGAGAGAGAGAGAGAGATCTTGCAGTCACCTAGTTGTGACAAACTGACCTTGCTGTTCCAAATACAAGAAAAACAAATCCATGCAACATATCAGAAATAAAGTAAAACTCCTTTGTATAACTGGTTACCATTCTTAAAATTCTGGCAAAAGTTTCTATCACAAAGGAGCAGTTACCCTGAATGTATACTGACTATCATTTGTATTCATTTCTATCCCACTGCAGAATAATATCTTAAAATCTAAATTTTACTACAGTATTTTGAAGTTTGCTGGGCCTGCCCTGAGATGCATCCATTGATCTTGCTATTTGAGAACCTCCTGATAGCGAGTAAGTGGAAATGATGACAGTACTACAATCGAGTGTGGGTGCTTCACTCATCAGCTACAGAACTAATAGACTCTGTCTAGGTTGACTCTTTTCAAAGATTCTGTAAAACAATGCTGCAGACAGTGGTATCATGCAGTTTTTTCCCTTTACTGCTGTCTTAGAGGCTCGAAACAATACTGATGTGTGAGCTAGGATTGTTGGCCAAGTATCAACCAAAACTGTACCAGTAACGTGCAGAGGTCACTTAGTGAGATACATGCATATTTTTTTATTTATCTGTATAGTGGCAGGAGTAAAGGAGTTACATGGGTACAGTTTTTGGCTGTTACCATACTTCAGGGGTGCAATTTTCGTCGTTTAGGCACATTATCACTGACCAATGGCTGCATAGCCGAGTAACATCAGCAGTGTGCAGACTAAATGAGGGATGTAACAACTGGTTGTATGATTATCTGGTAAAAGGTCTGCTCTATTTGAGATGTGAGGTTGTGCCAAATTAGGGAACAGACAAGACAGGAAAACTCGCCCTTCAGGGAGCGGTTCTGTTCAGCCAAGCTGCATGTTTTTCATCCCACTATCATGTGATAGTTAGGACTCGGCATGTTACTACCGAGGTTTTCTTTTGCTTAAATAATGCAGAAATCATCCTCTCCAGTCACTTTATTAATTTTTGGTTTGCTAAAAGACTGCTTCATTACATAGTCATCATTTGTACAGATCAGGGACTTTAAACCTTCATATAATGTGTCTTTACAGGCTCACTGTAGTGGCCACATGGTTTCTTGCACACAATATAAAATAATGTACATATTAGGCGCAAACAAGAAGTTGCCAGCTAATAAACTGTTCTGCTGTCAGTGCTGAAGCCTGCCATGACCTCGTCTCTACATTCATATGTGTTTAAAAAGGCCATGGAAAAGCTAGCACTGTGTTGTTTCAGGTTCTGAAAAGTGCTAGCAGTGAGTCCAGCATTAAAATAAATTTCATGGCATCAGACTGTCTGCATTTCTTGAGACTTTGCCAGAGAACATGAAACCCAGACAAGGCTGCAAGTGCTGGCAGAGATCTTCAGGTTTCCTAAGCGTGTCAGTCCCACATAGCTATAGCAATTTGTGAAGCCGATGTGAAATAAGTGTATGTGAAAGTGCATTAAACCATACGTAATGCAGCCAAGGGATTTAACCTATGACCAGCTGCACTGCACACAGATGAACTGCCCATATAATTATTCCCATTTAAGCTAATCCACCATCATTTCTATTTTAACAACGAGTATTAAAGGAATCTGAAATTGTATTCTCAGACAAAGGCAGGCATTGTTTCTCAGTTTAGTATGTTTTGTGACTTGTGTTTTGGCCCAGAGTGGTTGTTTATTTTCATATACCATTATTGCAAGTAAAGAGTCCACTGAAACTTTCAGTGCACTAATTAAGTCACAGTCCTAAAGAAATACTGTAGTTTCAGACTTTAAGCACTTCTTTATCACACAGCAATAGTGGCTGCAGGATTTCATCTCTGACTTTAGAATCTTGTGTTATGGCAAGGCTTGTCAGCCATTTTCAGTTATTTCCCATGGAGTAAATGGCATTCCCCACTAACAGATGCAAGTTGGCTGTACAAGGTGCCAATTACATCCCCAATAAGCAGTGCCTCCCATTTGGAATGCAAAGGGGAAAATCAAATCAGATTTTTGAAGTCAAGACCTAAAAAAAAAATAAATAATTTTTTGCATGACAGAAATGACATCACCACTTTTTCCTCTTAATGTATCTTTATGTCCAGCAGCTTAGATGCAGCCTTGCAGAAGATGCCTGTCTCAGATATGTTGTTGTAGCACACAGCATTAGTCAACAACACTATGCAATCATATTGACAGTGGACAATGGTTCACAAGGATAAATACCAAGTGTAAAATATCATAACATTTGAAACTGAATGTTAAGTTACAGAAATGGTAATTATCTGACTGGCATTCATATTCTCTGATGTGACCTTGGAGTAGGAATATATATTAATGGGGGGAGGTAACTGGCACAGTTCCCACACTGGGTACTAGAGAGGCTTGTCATCCTCCAAAAAAAAAAGAAAGAAAGATTTTTAGTCATGCTTTTTTAGGTTATTTTATTTATTACAACTTAAGGTTTAGTTAAGAATGATTATATTTAATGGTGTCTTATCATGAGCAGCGCACTCTATATACTCACAGTATTTTCTGGATTCACAGACTGAAATATTCAACCTCTTTTTCTGCTAATTGTTGCATATGGGTCCATGTTATGTTAATGCCACAGTCTTTCATTCTCTCATCTGTTTATATATACAGGATCAGTCCAGGGCTGTCATCAGATCATGGTGTTATGTTCACAAAAAGCTTATACTATATAAGCCATCCACTAAGACAACTTAGCTAATAGCATAAAGCCCCAACTATGACTGATGGGAGTAAGTTCAGTTAGTGGCTCCTGAGCATTACAGCACTGGCAGTTGGGGATGATTGCATTCCTTCTTGGGGGGGGGGCAGAGCAGGGAGCAAACTGACACAATGCCTTGACATAGAGCATTCCTGGGGGGTGGGGTGGGGGGTCCTTTTGGCTCAACAATCTATTGCTTGTTAGTATCCTTATTTAACAAATGTATAGAAGTGTGCACTGACAGGGTATTGGGGGGAGTTATAGTGTGTCCGCATGATGATGTGGGTCACGCGACCCTCACCAAGGGGGAAGGAAAAGGACTATACAAATCATGGCTGCCTGTGTAATTTTACTGATCTCTCTCTCTCTGTATGATCCCAGAGTGCAGCTGTTTTTATGCAGGAACTAATGGGATGAGTCTGATTGTGGTTAGCTTGATGATCAGGAGACATGGGAAAAATGATCTAGAAACAAATGCAAGATAACATCTTAAAACTCTCCTAAAAACCTGATGCAAAACTAAGTTCACAAACAACCAGCAAGGAACAGTATGATGCAAGTCTGATTACACGATGTTGCATGATGCTGAGAATTTTGTCCTGTAAAGCCTGAAATAAAGTTGTATTTTTGATGTCATGGTGAGTGTCTGAAAAACATAAGTCATCCACAGGGAATAGAGGTAGAGAGCTTGCATTGCAAAGTCAAATTAAACCCTACCACTTCTGTTGTGATGAGTACCTTGGACAATTCTAGTATTAAATTTTCATAATTCCTTTCACTGCAATGTTTGCATAAAGATTGAACAGCAAGTTGTATATCTACAGAAAGGAAGTAGGCTCAACTAGCACTCCCTAAAGGACTGTACAAGCTAAGCTTCACATAGGCTTAGAGTGATAGTTTAACTTGTAATTTTAGTGAAAATATATGTAGAAGACCAGATTGCTACCACACATATCTCAACAACTGACAACCCAGTGAAAACCGTAACAGGTGCTACTGCTGTCCCCAGGATGAGTAATGGGGATCATTAGTGAATTTGTTTCCAAAGAATAGCAGAGTTTAATGCATTTAGCCCACTAGCAGGAAATGTTTAATTTTCCCAAAGTATATTAGGACTCCTGTGTGTAAATGAACCAGGTAGTACTTTGGTTTACTACTTCTGTTAAGTTGAGTTCTAAAAACGCAGACCCACACTAACCTACTTTTGTGTGACAGTGTAGCAAACTCTCCCCTACATTTAAGAAGCTGAAGATATGAAGAGTTTATCTCAATCATTTGATTAAGGTCTATCTCAAGACAGTTTTATGCATAAAGGATAAATTGATAGTGAAAGCCACACTATGCGTTATGCAGACTTTATAGTTTGAAACATTATTCTGGTTGGGGAATGTATTAGACAAATAAAGGTTTTCCAAGAAGGAAATTCCTTCAGAGTGCGTAAGCAGGATAAGGGGGACATGTGATCAGTGTTACCAATGGATTTTAGATGTAGTACAGCATTTCAGGGTGCTTATCCAAAGTCTGGGCCAAAAGAGGGCTCCTGAGGGAGACATACTAAGTAATATGATGAAGAGTCTGAATCAAGGACAGAGTCCTAAAGTGGGTGACATGGATAAGGACACAAGATAGGTCTCCTTGCAAAAGAACTAAGTTTTTATTCACTCCAAGTCAAAAAAATTTCTTCTGCTTAATAAATAAGACCTTCTGGTCGTAGGCTTTGAACCTCCTGACAATATGTACCACATCTGAGGATGACAACTCCTTGCTTGGGACTAGAAAGTGCACAGCCTTGGATTGATTATGACAAATCAGAATGCAAATGCCACCCTACTGCTTTTGATGGCTGGTCTTACATGGGAAAGTAGTGATGGCACCAGGTATACTGTATAAAAGAAGAGAGAACCAAGACTGACATGATCAACAAGGAGAAGCTTGTATTCCCCTGTTCACCTTTAAACAAAAGAAGCATGGGAGGGATTGCAAAAGCAGACATTCCAAGTATCACAAGAAGATCATGGTTCATAGGTTCATAGGTAGGTACTAGGCTATTAGCCCTAGGGCCTATATAAGCCTAGCCAAAAAGGTACCCTGGCTTTCGCCAGCCAAGAAAATTATTTTCCTGTGCCCCTGTCGAGCAGAGCCACAGAAGTGATCCCTGGGGTGAATTTCCTATTTCCCATCCAATCATCAAGATTTTTCTTGAAGAGTGCTAATGAGGAGCTTTGTTTGATATAGATATGTAGTCTGTTCCAGAGTATGGGAAGTCTCTGGGACAGGAATCTATCCCTCCAGCATGTTCTGTTTATTGTGGTGACAAGGTTTAGATCCCTAAAGCATGTAGTTCGGAGGGATTGGGATTTCTTTAAGTGGAGCATGTCTAACAACTCTGGGTTTGACATAACTTTGTATGTTAGGCAGAGATCGCCTCTGAGTAGGCGATATGCGACGGATTAACGCTGGAGTTTTTGGTCTGCATAGGGCATCTGTCTGAGGCCAGTAATCCTCTTTGTGAGGTATTTCTGTGGCCTTTCCAGTTGTTGTAGATGTCTTGTGAGGTACATACCAAAAGGGGCGTTGTACTCTATAATGGGTCTAATGAGTGATGAGTAGTGGGGAACAATGACCTCTTTTTATTTATGGATGAGAAACCTTTTGTGATGAGGTGAGCCACGTAGAAGGATTTTCTGGCCACTATGGCGATGTGATTATCAAAGGAGAGACTACTGTCCACCTGTGTCCCAAGGTCTCTTATCACACTTTCGGCGTTAAGTAGACTACCACTTATGTGGTAGTTCATGGGTACAGAGTTTTTACCAAAGGGAACGACAATACACTTTTTGGCATTGAGCTTGAGGCCATGGCTTTGACACCAGGCATCTGTCTCAGTGAGGCCCTTTTGTAGTATGTCCACATCGTTAGGAGTTTCGATTTTGGCTCCTAGTTTGCAGTCATCTGCAAACTTTGTTAGCCAAAGACCTTCTGTGTTAGCCTCTACTTCAGAGAAGTAGATACCAAACAGGAGAGGACCCAGGACTGAACCATGTGGTACTCCACTTCCACTGGTCTGAAGTCGGATTTGGAGTCTGCTACTTTCACAGTGTGGGTTCTGTCCATGAGCCAGTTGGCAACCCATCTTGTGACATAGGGATTTATACCTAGTTTAGTGATCTTATATATAATACCAGAGTGGGAGATGGTGTCAAAAGCCTTGGCGAGATCTAGATAAGCTGTGTGAACCACGTTACCCTCATCTATGGCTTTGGTAACTGTTTCAAAGAAGTCAATCAGGTTTGGGAGACATGATGTGCCTTTTAAAAAACAGAACCGGGTAGGGTCCAGAGTTTGAAGATTACCAATGTCTTTGTTTATGAGTTCCATGATGATACGTTCCATGGCCTTGCAGACCAGGCTCATCAGGCTAATGGGGGCAGTTGTTCCTGGGGTCTGTTGTGGCTCCCCCTTTGTGGAGTGGGATAACCTTCACGGTGCACCATTCAGTGGGCACAAAGCCTAAGGTGAGACTATGATTGAACATGGTACTTAGGTAGGGTGCCAGTTCATTCTGCAGTTCGTGTAGAACACAGCCTGGGATATTGTCAGGTACCATGGATGCTGTGTTCTTGGCTTTGGAGAGTGTGTTTTTTACCTGTGCAGCCATGATTACAGGAACTTTGCATTCTTCCGGTATAGAGATGGGCCCTGTAGGGGGTGAGAGGAGGGTAAAGTTAGCACTGAGCCTATCTGCCAGAATGTTGGCAATATCAGTTGGTTCTGTATATTTAGTGCCATTGTGCTGTAACTCAGAGCAGATATGAGTGTCACCATTGAGATTCTTGACATAGCTATAGAATGCTTTGTGGTTGTCTTTAGAGTCAGTGGGAATTTTGTTTTCGTAACTAGCTTTGGAGGATTTTATGAGGGATCTCAGCTTATTACTGAGGTTGACCAGGGAGGTCCTCCAGTCATGGGAATTTACTCTTTTTTTGCAACAGTTTCTTTCTTCTGTTGTACAGTTTGTTTATGGCAGAGGACCACCGGATTGGCTTCCTTTTTTTTTGGAGGATAGCATCTTGGGTTCTATTAGGGATAGCATGATCCATACACTTGTGTAAGTGCTTATAAAGTGCATTTGTGTAGGATTCAGCAGTCATACCTCTATTGTTTGTCTGCATGGGTGTCATGAAGTTTGCCACTTCTGTCTTAAGAAGTGTGAAGTTGGCTTTGGAGAAGATTTTTACGGTGGATTCCCTAATTGAGGGTGGGGGCAGGATGTAGATGTCTAGGGTGATTAGCTTGTGGTCGGATTTAACCAACGAGGAATTGACCTCTGGTGTGGAACACCTGTTGCCTATGTTGGTAATGACCAGGTGTAGGATATTGCTGTCCCTGGTGGGGGTGTGACTAAGTTGATCCAAGGCGTTGGAATTTATGAATTCCAGAAAATGTTGAGCAAAAGAGTTGGTGCATGAATAGTTTTCCCAGTTAATGGTGGGTTAGTTGAAATCACCCATTATTAGGGTGTTGGGTTGTACCCTAATACTTTCCATTGTATCAAGAAATAAGGAGTGGGAATCCTGGGGCATGGTGGGGGGTCCGTAGCAAGCTACAATTTGGATTGCGGTCTTGCCCAGAGTTAGTTGCACTTGGATAATCTCAGATGCATTATGCTGTGCAACTAGCCTGGAGGTGTGGATATCCTTAATGAATATGGACACACCTCCACCTTTAGTGCTTCGTTCTGGGTTAGGTGGCTGAAAGGTGTGTTATAAATTATAGCCTGGTAACACAGGGGTGCTCTCTGGAGCTTTGAACCAGGTCTCTGTCACTGCACAGATGTGGATGTTCTCCATTTTAAGGAGTGCCTCAAGTGAGTGCATTTTGAGATTTAGACTTCTAGCATTGAGTAGCATTAACCTCAGATTTTGCTTGCTTGTACCTGTTACGGTGGTGAATTTGCCATTTGAACCTTGCCTAAAAATGGCACTATAGGGGTGGCAAGAGCTTTAGCCAGTATCCGGAATCCCAAGGGCGACAGGTGCAGGCCATCTCTGGCAAAGCATCGTGGTCTGTCTATCATGTCGTCCCAGGCAGACAAATACTGGATCCCCTTAGAATGACGCTAGAAGCTTAGCCAGTTGAAGTCAGTCATTTTGTCCTTGTACTGTGGTATCCTTCTGGGTGATGGCAGGATGCTACTCAGGGCTAGGGTCATACCTGCCTGGGCTACAAGATCGGAGAGCTCCTAAATGTCTTTTTTCATGTAGTCCAGGGAGGTACGTCTCAGGTCATTCACACCAACATGGACAATGACAGTGTCATATTTGTACTTGTGGAGTGACCTGAGTGCGTGCATTATGTGGTGGATCCTGGCAGCTGACAGTATCTTTCTCTTTGTTTAGCCTGGTGAGTGGAACATCAGTGTGCCTGACTAGAGAGTCACCTATGACTAGAGTGTTGGGTACGTTGTTATGTCTTAGGGGCAGTGGTTGAGTGGCACACTGAGTTTGTGGGCTATGTGTCATTTGGGTTGTGTTGGGGGGGTGGAGTTTGCTTGCGTTTATGCTTTGGATGTCCCTGATGCTTGGGCAGATTTTTATTGAGAGCCTCCGTGAATGTAGGTGTGTGTTTTATGTTTCTATGTGTGTGTTTTGGTGGTGTAGGTTTTGAGGCACTATGTGATGTGTGTGGTGTGGTGCAAGTGTTTACCTTCTCCTCTTGACTTTCTAGTCCAGTCTTGGGTGAAGAGAGCTTTGCTTCCAGTTTGGCTATATAAGTGCATCTCTCACAGGTTGTAGTGTTGGGTTGTAGGAGGAGAAGGGGTGTCTTAGTACATGAGGGAATTGCTGCATTGCCCCAAGATGCCCAGATTCATCTGGTAGACAGGGGAAATCACCGGGAGCTGACCCTTAGACATGCCTGGATAGGTGCTTATTTATTAAGTACTAAAAACTGCTTTCTTCTAGACAAGTGAGGAAAATCAAGTGCTGTAGTAATTTGCAGCTTATTTAGTGCTTACAACGAGTTCTGAACAAGTGCTGAGTTCAAAGAAACATATTTGAGTGCTGAAACTAGAAAACTGGCTAATTCTAAGAAACAAAATTAAGCTAGAAGGCTTCCCTTCAACATAGAAAGGCTTGGGGCCTCAGAAGCCTACAAACAGTCTAGACCACTTACCGGAAAGGCAGGAAACTAGCTTAATTTTTTTTTCTTTCCCAGATGCTCTCTCTCAGTAGGTGTGCCTGAAATCAGAATATGATCTCACTGCACTCATTTGAGTGAGCAAATGAGATGGGCCCAGAAGGAGTATTCAAACACAAATTTATTTACAAGAGGGGCGGGCAGTTTCAAAGCCATCAAGATTAACACCAAAACAAAACCAGGAGGGTGGGTGGAGAACTAACAGTCAAAACTTCCATTTCAGTTAATATTCAATGCAACACAAATAAATCAAAATGCTGTATTATTTTAAAAAAGTGCAGATAAAGGTGCTTAAATTCTCTTATACGTCCAGTTGAATACAGCTACATCTTAGCCGGCCAAAGCTTAGGTTTTAAGCAGAAAATATTCCAAAATGTACCACTTAAATAGGCAGTAACAGAATATCAATGAATGAGACTACCCCCGACTGCAGTTACTGTCTATGCAGTGCTGAACAGTTGCCTGTTGGGTGTGGATCACAGACTACTTATCAAAATTTTGGGGGCTAGGCATTGCACTGGGAGCCAAACCAATCCCTCTCCTGGACTGTACAGACTGATATTAGAAGAGCAATCACTTGACTTAAAGTGGTCGACCTGAATGTCCTTATCACTTGCCAGATGCACTACCACCAGTGAAAAGTTGAAGGTAAGGATTGAATTTGACTGCTCCATAATAATCCTAAAGAGCTGTTATGAATGAGTGCCTCCCATCTTGTTAATATACCTGAGGAAGTTCCCCACATGCATGGTTCAGCCTAGAGCTAGCCAGGTCAGTTGGCACTCTGGGCAGTCCCCAGACTGGTGCACCCTCAAATCAAAGTTGAGGACAAAAAACCTAAGGCCTTCTGAAGTGGGAAAAATACCTGCCATCTGAGGTTACAGACCAAAATTCAAAACTCTCTGAATTGTAACAAAAGGCTTGTGCTACATTTACTAATTATTAAAATTATTAAAACCTATCTATTTAAGCAGCTGCAAAACCAGCAACACTTGGTTAAATTAATTCTGTGATCCACACCCATCTGGCAACTGTTCAGCACTGTTAATCACATCCCCTAATAGCTTGTGTCTAGGGCATCTGCTCCCGTCACTTCACCCTAGTTACAGTACTGGTTTAGTCTACCCAGAATGGATGTAGCAAGTACTTGGATGAAAGTGTTAAAAAGGTGTCAACTGAACATGCTGAGTTAGTTCAACTGCTTCAGTTAATACTGGGGAAGATATCAGTTTCAGCCATTGAGTGAGTGAGTCAGTGAATAAATTACAGCAGGAACAGGATTAGAGGGCTGTAGCAGTAAATGAACAGTTAGCCAAAACTCTTAACAACCCATATTTTGGAAGATGACTGTGTGAGACACATAGTGCAATAGAAGATGATGGAGACAGGAATCTAAATATGGTAGTCATTTTATAACCTGCTTATTAATATCAGTAAAACCATATGGGGGGGTGAGGACTCTTGTGCTGGTATGCAGAATAGCACCTTCCTCTTTAATGATCCTTCTTTAGGTCTTGTCTTCAGGTATGAAGTCCTTTAGGCTGGCAGGTTATACGATTTATAAAATTCTTCCTTAGAGGCAGTTGCCTTTTTTGATGAATCACTGGCATTATGAAAACAGGTAAGCATCATGTAGAATTTTTACCTTAGTTTATTTATTTTTAATTTGTTAACCAGGGTAGAGCACTGATCACATTGGACTTATTTTAGTCTCTGCCTGAGATAAATGCAATAGATACATAACATTATATAAATAGTGAATGACAAAATGCAATATATACATGTAGTGTATACAAAGCGAATGTCAGAGTTGGCTTGAAGGTATAAAGGGAGTAGATAAATGACATGTATAGAGTGACTGACAAGTTGGTAGGCTGAACGAATCACAGTCAAATGTAGATTCAGCAAGGTATGTAGAGGGAAGAAGGAAATGAAAAGGTTAATTTATATGACCAGAGAGACAGCAGCGGCATTTTCCTAGAGTCTTGAAATGTGCTTTTATTTTTGATCACAAAATGGAGTAAGAGGAATGATCTTTAAGAAAAGAAGGGAGAGATTCCCACAGTTTGTGACCAAGGACTGAGAAAGCATGGTCTGTGCAGCGAAGCCTAGTTTGGGGGGTTTTGAGGGGAGAACATGAGTGGTTAAGATGTCAAGGTTGTATGTTGGTGCTTCTGTGAATAGTCTGGAGGTTAGTGGGTGGGTCTCATTCTTGCTAAGTTTAAGTATTTAGAGGCAAGTAGGAAGTTATCATGCTCTTTCACAGGTAGCAGTTAGCTTTTTGATGGTTTTGCAGTGGTGTTCCTTTCTTAGGGAAAGTTGAAGGGGGCATTTACTGTAATGTACTGTGTCAGGGTTAGAGTTTGGCAGATTTTTTAATAATTATTATTAAATATGGCAGTTTGGGACTGACGCCTTTAGTGATGGTCTTGAAGGTCTCTCTGTGTTTTTCAGTTAAGACATATTTTCTGCCTTTCAGGCACTTATCAGGCTTCTCCTCTGGATATTTAAAATAAATCTAAATTGTTTCTCAGAAGTAAGATGAGCTTTCAGATCTCATGAGAGAAATAGTTTCTTTGTCTGAGACATAAATTTATGTTTGTAAAGTTAACACATCATTATTTGCATCTGCTTTATAGTTACTTTGGGAATATTTGTCTTGGAAGGCTCTATTTTTATTGGCTGAGTCTTCTTCTAAGAAGCTTTCTGAATTACAATTTCTGATATATAAAGAACAATTCAGAGTAGCATTTTTATGATATGGTTTCTTGAAATTATTTCTCTGCTTTATGATTAACATATTATTTGTTATTTTCTGCATTAGATATTACTGAAGGTAATCTTGTCATAATCTCATTTTGTTTCCTTTGCCCCCAACACCCCCATTGCCTGGGAAACAGCATGGCCCATGAGCATATGCATTAGTTGGTGTGTATGGGGGAAAAACAGTCTATAAAACTTATTTGGGTGTTTGCAAAAAAATGGGAAAGTTCATTTCTGATGGGATTTGCAGGGGCAAACTCAATGAAATAAGATTGTTATGAGTTTGCCCCCCAGTATTTAGGAAACAAAATCTGTTTTTTCAGTAAAGAAATAACGTGGAGAGGGGTAGTGGGAATGCAGGAAGAGTGGGGAGCCAAGAAGGCAGCAGTAGCAGGCTTTATGCATGTTAGAGAGACTGAAAAGAAAGACAGAGTTTTAGAATTGGTGCAGGCAGTAGATATAGCTTAGGACAAGTGGGTAAGAGAGGAAGCACAGGTAGCCTTCAAGGCACTGTAGAAGGTATAACAGAACAGTAGGGCAAAGTGCGATCTAGTGATCAGCATCTGAATTAAAAGTGGTAGAAGCTGGACAGGTAAGTTAGAATGGCATGGGTAGGTGACTATGGGAACTGTCCTGGGGTTAAGAATAGATAGGACAACGAGTATCAGCTGGACAGGTAAGTCAGAATGGCATGGGTAGGTGACTATGGTTCATAGGTAGGTACTAGACTACTGGCCCTAGGGCCTACACAAGCCTATCCAAAAAGGTACCCTGGCTTTCGCCACCCAAGAAAATTTATTTTCCTGTGCCCCTGTCAAGCAGAATCACAGAAGTGATCCCCAGGGTGAATTTCCTATTACCCATCCAATCATCAAGATTTTTCTTGAAGAGTGCTAATGAGGAGCTCTGTTTGATATAGATAGGTAGTCTGTTTCAGAGTATGGGAAGTCTCTGGGACAAGAATCTATCTCTCCAGCATGTTTTGTTTATTGTGGTGACAAGGTTTAGGTCCCTAGAGTGTGTAGCTCGGAGGGATTGGGATTTCTTTAAGTGGAGCATGTCCAACAGCTCTGGGTTTGACATAGCTTTGTATGTTAGGCAGAGATCGCCTCTGAGTAGGTGATATGCAACGGAGTAAAGCTGGAGTTTTTTGAGTCGGTCTGCGTAAGGCATCTGTTTGAGGCCAGTAATCCTCTTTGTGAGGTATTTTTGCGGCCCTTCCAGTTGTTGTAGATGTCTTGTGAGGTCCATACCAAAAGGGGAGTTGTACTCTATAATGGGTCTAATGAGTGATGAGTAGATGGGAACAATGGCCTCTTTTTTTCTGGATGAGAAACCTTTTGCGACGAGGTGTGCCACATAGAAGGATTTCCTGACCACTGTGACGATGTGATTATCAAAGGAGAGACTACTGTTCACCTGTGTCCCAAGATCTCTTATCACACTTTTGGTGTTAAGTAGACTACCGCCTATGTGGTAGTTCATTGGTACAGATTTTTTACCAAAGGGGGTGACTATGCACTTTTTGGCATTGAGCTTGAGACCATGGATTTGACACCAGGCACCTGTCTCAGTGAGGCCCTTTAGTAGGATGTCCACATCATTAGGAGTTTAGATTAGGGCTCCTAGTTTGCAGTCATCTGTGAATTTATTTAGCCAAAGACCTTCTGTGTTAGCCTGTACGTCAGAGAAGTAGATACCAAACAGGAGAGGACCCAGGACTAAACCCTGTGGTACCCCACTTGTCACTGGTCTGAAGTCTGATTTGGAGTCTGCTACTTTCACAGTGTGGGTTCTGTCAGTAAGCCAGTTGGCAACCCATCTTGTGACATAGGGATTTATACCTAGTTTAGTGAGTTTATCTATAATTGCAGAGTGGGGGATGGTGTTGAATGCCTTGGCGAGATCTAGATAGGCTGTGTGAGCCCCCTTACCCTCATCTATAGCTTTGGTGACTACTTCAAAGAAGTCTTATCAGGTTTAGGAGACATGATCTGCCCTTTATAAACCCGAACTGTGTGGGGTCCAGAGTTTGGAGACCTCCAGTGTCTTTATTTATGAGTTCCATGATGATACGTTCCATGGCCTTGCAGACCAGGCTCGTCAGGCTAATGAGGCAGTAGTTCCGGGGTCTGTTGTGGCCCCCATTTTTGGAGTGGGATAACTGTCACGGTGCACCATTCCGTGGGCACAAAGCCTGAGGTGAGGCTATGACTGAACATAGTACTTAGGTGGGGTGCCAGTTCATTCTGTAGTTCATGTAGAAGGCAGCCTGGGATGTTGTCACGTCCCATGGATGCTGTGTTCTTGGCTTTGGAGAGTGAGGTTTTTACCTGTGCAGCCATGATTACAGGAACTTTGCATTCTTCCGGTATAAAGATGGGCCCTTTAGGGGGTGGGGGGGGGGTAAAGTTAACACTGAATCTATCTGCCAGGATGTTGGCAGTATCAGTTGGTTCTGTATATTTAGTGTCATTGTGCTGTAACTCAGAGCAGATCTGAGTGTTGCCATTGAGATTCTTGACATAGCTATAGAATGCTTTGTGGTTGTCTTTAGAATCAGTGGCGATTTTCTTTTCATAACTGGCTTTGGAGGATTTTATGAGGGATCTCATCTTCTTACTGAGGCTGACCAGGGAGTTCCTCCAATCGTGGGATTTTACTCTTTTTTGCAACCGTTTCTTTCTTCTGTTGTAGAGTTTGTTTATGGCAGAAGACCACCAGATTGGCTTCCTTTTTTTGGAGGATAGCATCTTGGTTCTGTTAGGGATAGCATGATCCATGCACTCATGTAAGTGCTTATAAAGTGCATTTGTGTAGGTTCAGCAGTCGTGACTCTATTGTCCATCTGCATGAGTGTCGTGAAGTTTGCCACTTCTGTCTTAAGAAGAGTAAAGTTGGCTTTGGAGAAATTTTTTACGGTTGTTTTCCTAAATGTGGGGGGGGGGGGGGTTGGGAGCGGGATGTGGATGTCTAGGGTGATTAGCTTGTGGTTGGATCTGACCAACGAGGAGCTGACCTCTGGTGTGGAATACCGGTCGCCCATGTTGGTGAGGACTAGGTCTAGGATATTGCTGCCCCTGGTGGGGGTGTGTGGATAAGTTGATCCAAGGCATTGGAATTGATGATTTCCAGAAAACATTGAGCTAAAGAGTTGGTACACGAGTAGTTTTCCCAGTTAATGGTAGGGTAGTTGAAATCACCCATTACTGAAGTGTTGGGTTGTACCTTAATATTTTCCAGTGTATCAAGAAAAGAGTAGTGGGAATCCTGGGGCATGGTGGGGGGGGGTGGGGGGGCTGTAGCAAGCTACAATCTGGATTGCGGTTTTGCCCAGAGTTAGTTGAACTTGGATAATCTGGGATGCATTATGCTGAGCAACTAGCTTGGAGGTGTGGATATCCTTAATGAATATGGACACGCTTCCACCTTTAGTGTTTCAGTCCGGGTTTGGTGGCCGAAAGGTGTGGTATGAATTATAGCCTGGTAATGCCGGGGTGCTCTCTGGAGCTTTGAACCAGGTCTCTCTCACTGCACAGATGCCAATGTTTTCCATTTTAAGGAGTGCCTCGAGTGAGTTCATTTTGAGGTTTAGACTTCTAGCATTGAGTAGCATTACCCTCATATTTTGCTTGCTTGTACCTGTTACATTGGTGAATTTGTCATTTGAACCTTGCCTAAAAAATGCACTATAGGGGTGGCAAGAGCCTTTGCCAGTATCCGGAATCCTAAGGGCGACAGGTGCAGACCATCTCTGGCAAAGCAGAGTGGTCTGTCGATCATGTCATCCCAGGCAGACATATGCTGGATTCCCTTAGAATGACACCAGAAGCTTAGCCAATTGTTAAAGTCAATCATTTTGTCTTTGTACTGTGGTATCATTCTGGGTGATGGCAGGATGCTACTCAGGGCTAGGGTCATACCTGCCTGGGCTACAAGATTGGAGAGCTCCTCTTTTCATGTAGTCCAGGGAGGTACATCTCAGGTCATTCACACCAACATGGACAATGACAGAGTCATATTTGTAATTGTTGTGGAGTGACCTGAGTGCGTGCATTATGTGGCGGATCCTGGCACCCGACAGGCAGCTGACAGTAACTTTTTCCTTGTTTAGCCTGGTGAGTAGAACATCAGTGTGCTTGACTATAGAGTCAACTTTGACTAGAGTGTTGAGTACGTTATGCCTTATGGGCTGTAGTTGAGTAGCACAGTGAGTATGTAGGCTATGTATCATTTGTGTTGTGTTGGGGGGATGGAGGTTGCTTGCATTTCTGCTTTGGAGGTCTCAGTTGTTTGGGCAGATTTTTACTGAGAGTCTCCGTGAATGTACTGTCCTGGGGTTAAGAATAGACAGGACAAATCAGGAGGTGAGAAGTCATGGCTGTTAGCAGATGCATGTTTCATTGTACATGTGGACACCTGTGACGTGACAAGAGAAACTCCAAAACGGGTACAGGAAAGGGCATATGAAGTGACCTGCACATGTAGAGTCTAGGTGAACTGTGCCCTTTTCCTGAGTGCAATAGGTAGTAAACTGCTGGTGCAGCAAGTAGGAGAGAAGAACTGTACTACTTAGCTGAGAAAATGGACTGGTGAGCAGGAATTCAAACTACTGGCGGAGCAGGTGAGCAGGAATTCAAACTACTGGCGGAGCAGGGAGTTGACAGGTCATTGGTTAAAATAGGTCAGTAGGTTAGAAGATGGACAGAAGAAAGAAAGATTAACAGGTAGAGGGGTGGATGGGGCATGATGAACAATATCAGGAGCTTGGGCAAGAAAGTGATACACCTTCAGGCGAAGTAGAATGTAGGATACAGTATTTGTGCCAAAAACCTGGGTAAATGATGAAAGATGGTGGATGGGGAAGTCATAGCCTAAAAGTTATGTGGTACGGCAAAAAGGACTGGTTATAGGAGCGGTAGAATTCTGCTTTAGTCAGAGCGTAAATTGTGAGCAACTCAAGGGCAGAGGAGATGAGCCTCATAATTTAGCAGAGTAACAGTCATACCAGTGAGGTAAAGCAAGAATATTGGTAGATAGAAAAAAATGTACAAACTACTAGAAGCTGTAAGTAAGGACCAGGCAATGCAATGAATTAATGTGTAGAGGTAGGAAAAAGAAAGTGGTTATGATGAGAGACATAGAATCACAACATAATAGTGAGCTCAGTAATGTTGATTCATAATATTGCAACTAAAATATCAGAAAGTTAATACTTCACAAACACAATGTCACAGACAGGAACACCACAATAATTCAAAGATAATTTTTATTGTCATAGGGGGTCTCTGCTCCCCCTGTAACCCCCAAAATTGGACTACATTCTTGATCTCTAAGCATGCTACCTCTGAGGTTGCACCAACATGTAGAAAGAGCCGAATAGTAAAAGAAAGTTAGCTTTTCCTTTTACTGCAAGTGTCCCAATCACAGATACGAAATGAATTCCTCTTGCTGACACTGCACAGCTGAGACAATTATGTTTTGATAATTCAGGTCTTTGCTTAAAGATTGATAATAATTTAAGCATCAACAGAAGAAACATCACACAATGTGTAGCTCTCCACTGAGACTTTAATCTGCTAAAAGCAGACCACTACTGCCACTACATTCCTGCATCCAAATTAGCCAAGGGGAATGAACGAAATGAAGAAACAGGCCAACAGTTCTTTCAGCCAGTACAAAAAGGTATCCTCAAAGGGATTCACGTTAAATGATTGAATGATTAAAACATCGAGCCTCACTTTAGCGAGATGACAGCAATGAACTTCTTACTCATCGAAAGCCATCAGTGAATCTCACCATATCGAATAGCAATAGTTTGCCAACAGCTGCGATGTTAACACTTTACTTGTTACTTTTGGTATGCATAACATGATGGGAGTAAATATGCATATTCTATCCAACTTATGCACAGCTGTTGGCCAGCTATTGCTATTCAGTGTGGTGAGATTCATTAATGTTGACAATGCAGTTAACTGATGCTTTGTAAGGTGATGAGCGTGAAGTCGGTGGTACTGCCCAGTTAGGCTATTCCAAAATATCCCTCACATACACAGCCGCATGTTGGCATTTCTCCATCACAGTTCCATTCTGCCTATAGCAGATGCTGTCCAGGCCCTGTCGGGTAGAACTAGGGACACAAATGTTTAGAGCAACAAGAGCAGAGTGGCCCATGGTTAGCTGGGACGGATGCATGACGGGCGAGTTAAAAAAAAAGATAAATGGCAATAATGCTACAAAATTTGGTTTTCACAATATTCTATAAACAGGTTGTCTGTGGCCTGCAACTTATCATTGCAAATGTGAATGTTTTTAAATCTGACCCTGGAGGTTTGGGTTTGATAAGTGACTTGCTTAGAGTGACATAGGACAAATAATGAAGCCGCTGTTAGCACTGCGATCCCTTAACTATCCATACTGCACCACAAGACAAATTACCATTTTGTGTATCTAGTTTAAAATACATATATTTTTCATTTGCATGCTGTCATAGGATTCCCCATACATTTAGCCAGCAAAAAGCACGTAGCTTCAACTAAGTCCTTTGTGTTGTAATCTGTTTTACTGAGCTTTAGGCACAACTCATATGCTGCTTGCTACATGAAAACAGCATGATCACCATAGAAGGTTTTGAAATGTGATTATTTTCTGATTATTATTATTGTTATTATTATTTAAGTTATGTAAGCAGGATGACTTGGATTGAAGGTGGGCTTCAGGAAGAAGCATGAGTTGCCTTGGTTATTAGACAGAAACATTAAACATATTCAAAGAAATATTATATATGCATGTGTGTGTGTGTGTGTGTGTGTGTGTGTGTATATGTGTATAATGTGTACACACACACACACACACACACACACACACACACACACACACATATATGTGTATATATATATATATATATATATATATATATATATATATATATATATATATATAAAAAATATGGGTCCACTTCACATGTCTGAAACTCAAAATACTGAATTTCATTTGATTGAGACCACAATACCTAATTTTCAAAATACTGAAAACTCATTTGACCGAATCTCATTATACTGAAAACTTACAATCTTGAATTTCAAAATACTGAATTTTAAGCCATAGATATGCACACTTACAACACCAACAAGTTCCAAAACTTAAAAACTAATTCCTTACCCTCTTAACAGAAACTGGATGATATAGAAACCAAATTATCTTCCCTTACCTCCCGATCTGGGGGGCTGCACCCCCACACCCCCAACTATATATATCCTAACTCCAGGATCGCACTACAGTGGGAAAAATGGCATATATCTTTTATTTACCTTACAGCACTGTGCACACTGCCACTATTGCCGGGAGCAGATGAAACATCCACCATATTGCTTCAGATACTTCCATAAAAATGTAAAGAGATATGCCCACATTTAGAAATACTACTTTCTATGCTACTATCGGTATTCTGACAGTTGCCACTTTGTTATAGTAATCTGTTTTTATCACAAGCAAGTCACAGGTGAAGGGAAACACGTTACATCTACAGCTTAAAATTCAGTATTTTGAAATTCAGGATTGTAAGCTTTCAGTATAATGAGATTCAGTCAAATGAGTTTTCAGTATTTTGAAAATTAGGTATTGTGGTTTCAGCAAGTGAAATTCAGTATTTTGAGTTTCAGTCATTTGAAGTGTACCCATACATTTATAAAATGTGTGTGACACACACACACACACACACACACACATATATATATATATATATATATATTTATTTGTATGCGTATATATATATATATATATATATATATATATATATATATTTACTAAGACATCTCACAGTATTGGGAATAAGGAAAATCTCCTTACATCACTGTTACAGATCTTGCACTAACTGCCAGGAACTCATCCTGTACCTACATCCTGCACACACACACACACACATGATCCATTTTAATGTTCATTCTACATACATCAGCCAGATAGGCCTACACAATTGCAAGGAAATGTATGGCTCCCTCTCTCTGTTTATATATATTTATATATATATATATATATATATATATATATATATATATATATATATATATATATAAAATGGTAGATCTTTAACAATTAGTAATTATTGCATTTATACAAAATTTCTAAACTTCCATTAACACAAAATTAACATTTAGAATCACCTGAGAAAATTATAGAAAATAAGAAAAATGTTAAAAAATAGACCATATGATGCTGTAGAGAAAGCTGTAACAGGTGAAGCTGATAAAACACTTCAACAGTTGTTAGAGGTCGAATGAAATTTGGAAGATATGATATACATGAGACAAGATGGCACAAGCTTATAAAACAAAAAAGTAAAAAATAACAGGTGTTGTATAGAAGAGGCAGAAAGCATCAGAATCAGTAATAAAAACATAGGTTATATGAAAAGAAATAAATATGATTTTCTACAAGAAATAAATGAAATATGGTGAACAGTGCAAGCACAGAACGGGGAAAGAGGATGGGGAAATGACAAAGTAATGTGAAACTGGAAAATGAAAAAAAGCAATTGCATCTGTTCTCAGAATATAAATGAATTGTGTAAATGAAAAATCAAAGGTAATTCTGCTTGTTGAAATTACATTTTTAAGGGAAGAGAGAGTTTTTTTTCTTTGGACACGATCCACACAAGAGACTGGTGACTTGTTTATTCTAATAAAAATATTAGTTTATAAATGTGTCAAGTTTTGATTGTTTAGTAAATTCTGGGAAACAAAAAAGCATCATACTTCTCAAGCTGAAACAGATGTTTATGAAAAAGAACATTGCAGGCAGTCTGTGACTACACATGTAAGCTTGAACACTGAATTCAGCCATCAATTTTACAGTGTTAACTTTCACAAATTCTGGTAAAACATACATGTAATCTCATTCCAGATGTCAGGATATACAACATAAATATGTCATCATGAAATTGAGGAGAGTAATATGGTGTTAATGGGAATTTACTCTGGGTGCTCCAGTTTCCTTCCACATACCAAAGACACGCATCAAGTGGATTGGACACTGTAAATTGGCCATAGGTATGGGTGCGCGTGTGAGTGTGTGCTGTGGAAGAACAACCGTGGCAGGGCTAGTCACTCAACAATACAAACCATAGCACTAGATGATTGTCGCTGCTGAAGTGACACCCCATCCCCATGTGCAGAAATGGGAAAAGGGGTTGTGGATGGATACTGATAATCATTTGTATCTTCACATATGCAACCATCCCTTTACATGGCTGTGATGCTTTATATATAAGTAAATACTGGACTCAACAATCTAGTTTCAAGGAGGAGGACCAGGTTTATCGAATATACAAACAATTAAGGGGACAATTTCAAAAATAGAAAGGGCTACAAAGTATTGTATTACAGATACAGCAAGCATTATATAAGTGGGATGTATT